>NC_062542.1:17054559-17104559 GCF_022655615.1 Tachysurus fulvidraco | reverse complement strand
TGTGTGTGTGTGTGTGTGTGTGTGTGTGTGTGTGTGTGTGTGTGTGTGTGTGTGTGTGTGTGTGTGTAACAGGGGCGTGTTACAGCTGCATATTGCGTAACTACAGTTCCAAGACTTTTTTCTCGGTCTTCTCAGCCTCCTAGTTTCACGCCGGTGGATGCTCACGCTCACGTGCAGGAGCAGGACATACAAATACACACTGACATCATGTCTCTGCTCCATCCAGACCGGTAACTGGGATTATTCATTGCAGAGACTGTAGTGTGAAACCGAAAGTTGATGCTCGGGACCCCTGATAATGATGATGGTGCACATGCAGAGGCCTGTCGCCTGCACACCTTCTCTGCTTGTGCTCTAGGATGTTGCGACAAGCGGTGCAAGAGGGGCTGCGGGCGTCCTTCCACAAGCTGGGCCACTTTGTCGCCAACCACCCAGTGTTCTTTGCCTCGGCGCCCGTGCTCCTCTCGGTGCTGCTCGGTGCCAGTTTCAGTAGGTACCGCATTGAGGAGGAAGTGGAGCATCTGCTAGCCCCCAAACACAGCCTGGCAAAGATCGAGGGCAACCTAGTGGACAGCCTGTTCCCCATTAACCGCTCCAAACACACGCTCTACTCAGACCTGCAGACGCCGGGCAGGTACGGGAGGGTAATTGTGACCTCTCACAGGGGCAGCGTGCTTGAACCTCACCATGTTGACCTTGTCCTGAAGGTAAGAAGGTTTTGTCAGATGATCTGTGTGTTCCTTTGGACAACTGTCTCTCAAAGTGAGGACAGAAATCATTGAAAGTTATTGATAAGTTTTTATCAGGTAATTAATCCAAACCTAAATAACTCAAATGTGGACTTGATCGGTGAAAGTTTCAGGAATAAAAAGTTCCATAGCTCCAATAAACAGAACAAATAATGGACATACTGTAATATTTGAATAGATGAAATATGTTCATAAAATCATAAACTCATAAAAACTGTAGAACTTTTTATAGTTAAAGGGACCACCAAATGTGAAAAGTTTAGCTAAGGTTCCCAACCTGTGTTCTGGAGAAACATTGGCCCTGAGTTTGGACCTTTTTCCTGCTCTTTCCAACTCAATGTTCTTGACTGAAGGCCTAACGGTGTGAATCACCGAAGTCTTACCTGCATTTCAAACCTGATTCATTCTGAAGAATCAAAATAAAAATCATTAACTGAAACACTAAGATTCTAAATCCATTTTCTTGATCGATGTGAATCGGTTTCAGTGTGGATTCGACGCAGGAGGTTTGGGGCTGACTCTTTAGTTTTCTGTTCCTTGAACCAGAGAATCGACTCTGTGACTCTTCGTCTGATAAAAAACGGTGTTTTTGTATTAAGATTGTTAAAGGATGTGATTTGTATCATCGGCAACTCTTAAAAAATAAAGGTGTCAAGAAGAACCAAAAAAAAAAGGGTTTTTGTTTCCCAATGAACATTTCAGTAAATAATTCTTAAAATATCCAGTTTGTCTCTTGGCGCCATTAAAAAATTTGAAAACATTTGAAACACTTTTTTCCACCACCAAGAACCAATAGTAATGTTCCGTAGATGGTGAAGTTTCTTCGGAGAACCATCCGCCTTGACCAAGAACCATTTCAGAACCTTTCAATATTTACTTACATTTCATTCTAAAAGTTTCACCACTTGTAGAATCTCATGACGTAGCTTGTGATGAACTGCTTCATTTTATAAACCAACTAATCTGAAATGCACGTACTTCCTGTTCCTCTTAATGTAAATCTTTCCATCTAATGTTGAATTTTTTGTCCTCGCCTGGTGACTTAAATGAGGTTCGATTTAAGATTACATGAACATTTTGTTTGTTTGTGGTTCCTGGGCTGTGTCTATTTAATCGAATGAATTTTAAACAGGAAGTAAAAGTGAACGTCCTTGGAGCCGTGCCATGCTTCCCTGTTGCCTAGCAACGGCAACCCTGCAGGTCTCGACAGTTGTATGCAAACGCTTTTAGGACTTGATATAATCACAGCTCTCACAGCCTCAACAACAGCAATTTCTCTGTCAGCTGTACAGCAGTCATTTTAATCGCCTTTGTGGACAGCTGTGCAGCAAACAGTACAGTATGTTTCTTTGTATTCATCAGTCAGAAACACGTCTTTTACTCGTACGGGCCGCCTCTAATTCCACGTTATAACACAGGTACGGATAATCCTCGCTTCTGATTGGCTGACAGGTGTACATTAGTTATCTACAGAGTTCCTGTTCTCACTTCTGTTATAGCAGCTATAAATATATTCGTTATGTTACTGATGTGTTTAAATAAAACTGTACACTTTATGTGACTATCTCTCTCTCTCTCTCTCTCTCTCTCTCTCTCTCTCTCTCTCTCTCTCTCTCTCTCTCTCTCTCTCTTTAGCTTCACAGTGCCATCACCCACATGCAGGTTCCTATGCTGGGCTTCAACTATACCTTTGCTCACCTCTGCCTGCTGGACGATAGCAAGAACTGCATCGTAGATGACATCTTGCGAGTTCTGGAGGAAATGCGAACAGCACGTACCTCCAACCGGACCGTTCTGCCATTGCGCTACCCCATCACACAGCTCAAGGATGGGCGAGAGGCCTACATCGGACACCAACTCGGCGGGGTTCAGACAGCGGGAAGCGGTGGAGAAGGCGTCCGTGCTGCCCGTGCGCTCCAGCTTACGTACTACCTGCAGGTCTCCAGCGCGTTGAACGAGGTGGTGGCGGCTCGCTGGGAGCTGCTCTTTTGCCGTGAGTTGGAGAGCTTCAGCGCAGCACATCCCGAGCTGGGGGTCTACCCGTTCACCTCGTCCTCGCTGCAGAAGGACTTTCAGAGGACGAGCCGTGTATCTGAGCGTCCGCTGCTCTTTAGCCTGGCTGCATGCCTCTCGCTCGCTGTGCTTTGCTCTTCTATGAGAGACTGCGTACGCACCAAACCCTGGCTGGGAATCCTGGCGCTGGTCACAGTCAGCCTCGCGACACTCACCTCCGCCGGGATCTTCAACCTCACTGGAGGCAAATACAACTCGACGTACCTCGGAATTCCTTTTATCATGCTAGGTAAAACACCTTCACGCTCTCTTACCATCCTTCTGTTCTTATAATAAACAAATAAGTGTGACATGAATACGTAACACAGCGTTTTCAAATCTGACCTCATGCACTTGTTTGAATAGTTTATATTTTATTCAAATTCTGTGAAAAGTTATTTTGGTCTTTTAACTATTTCAGTAACCTTGACATTAGCATAGACTAAACGTCTCTGTCCGTTTAGCTTTGTTAGCTTCCTCAGCGACTTCCTGAGTGACCGATAAAACAAACTGCTTAGTGATGAGGAGAATCCAAACTGCCAAGGCACCAGGAAATGTGATGCCCCACAAGTCTTTTGGAAACCCCTGAAGTAGAAGGTTGTGTTTATGTCGGAGGCAAACTGCAATAGAAAGCCTGTTTTTACCCCTTCTTCTTTCTATAGGAACATATTCCACTGGACTTTTTTCAAGAAAATAATAGTATGATGTTCTTTTAAGGCCCAGAAATGTATAACAAAAAAAGATAACCCTGGTACAAATGACAACTTGCCTTTGAAAGAATATTATAATAATACTTTCAGGAATAAAAGGGTACTTATCTGTACCTTTCCTTCACCCTGGTATCCTTATGTTGTCTAAAGCATTTTTAAAGGCAACTGGTGAAGACTTAAGCTACAAAAGGTACTCTTGTTGGTGCCAGTCGCACCCCAGTGGCATGGAAGGGTACCATCAATGCTCAGAGTATTGTGCATTCGCTTTTAAAACAATACAAAACCCTTTAAATCAAATGCAGTAAAACTAACAGTGAAGATGAAGACTTGCGTTAAACAATCATCTCCACTCGTAGTTATGCTTTTGTAATCTCGTTAAACATTAAAATCCAGATGAAAGAACCAGCAGGGAGCTTCATCTCACTCGCGACAGGGCCGAGCGCTCCGGTCTTCTTTGTACTTTATCCTTCAGGAACTCACGAAACAAATCAAAGAATAAAATAAGTGAGTAAAAGAAAGCTCAGAGTGAGAACGTGTCGGAATTCACAAACACAGACCGACGTTCACGCTGACATCGCCTCCGTCTTTATCTCGCTCTCTCGCTCCTGCTATTGTTCTCTGTCTTCCACACATGCTGTAATTAGTGCCATGTGTTGGAGGGGGGGGGGGGGTTATGGTAACTAGGGCACTCGGTGGAAATAAGACGACGGAAGAATGACAGAGAAAGAGAAGAAGGCTTGAGAGCAGTGAGGATAGGAGTGCACTCAGGAGGAGGGAAGTCAAGCAGAGTAACACCTCAGGCAAGAAGACATGAAGGTAGTGCAGGACAAGATGCATCCAGACATCTAACAGTCTTCATATTCAGCCACACGTGTGCCATTAGGTGGTGGTGTCGACAGAGAAACAGTGTGTGTGCTGATTTTCAAACGGATGTAGCTGCTGCGAGAGGAAAAGCAAAAGATTTCTGACGATGAGTTGATATCAAGCGATTTAAGATGAAACTCTGTGTAGTATTTCTATAATCCACAAACAGGAGGACAGCAGACTGACGGATGTCTATAAATACTGTAGCAGTGATGGAGGAATACAAACAAAACTAATGAACAAAGAAAATGTAACTCTTTATTAGCTCATTGTCTGTTTTTGCTGATTTCTGAGCCTGATTTCGATTACAGTTTACAAAGTGACGTGACGTACGGCTAAGTACGGTGACCCAGACTCAGAATACGTTCTCTGTGTTTAAACCCATCCAAAGTGCAAGGGCAACTCAGGCCTGAGACTCGAACCCACAACCTGAAAGTTACAAGTCAGACTCTGTAACCATTAGGCCACGACTGCCCCCATTAGACCACTACTGCCCCCATTAGACCACTACTGCCCCCATTAGGCCACAACGCTCTTGTACACTATGAACCTTCACAAATCCCCAAAGCCACAATACAACATCTAGTGTAAAAACTTCCAGAAGAGAAGAGTGGAGCTGATTATAACATGGGGGGGGGGGCACGGTGGGTTAGTGGTTAGCACATTTGCCTCACACCTCCAGGGACGGGGTTCGATTCCCACATCCGCCTTGTGTGAGTGGAGTTTGCATGTTCTCCCCGTGCCTCGGGGGTTTCCGACATGCATGGTAGGTTGATTGGCATCTCTGGAAAATTGTCCATACTGTGTGAGTGTGTGAGTGTGTGAGTGAATGAGAGTGTGTGTGTGTGCCCTGTGATGGGTTGGCACTCCGTCCAGGATGTATCCTGCCTCGATGCCCGATGACGCCTGAGATAGGCACAGGAGTGAGTGATTATAACATACAGTACAACACAGGAGATGTTTAACTCACCCTGAGGAGTGTGATGGTCAGTGGTGCACAAACCTTTGCTTGTACAGAGTATTAAGAGAAAATAAAGATGGTGAGCAGCTTCATAAGCTTGTTTGTTTACCTTCATTAATCCGTATTAATGCACTTATCTGGCTAAATAGCTCATGGTACGCAATTACGTTATGTCGCATGACATTAGCCACTTTTTTTTATTCTAATTAAACCCAGACCCAGGAGATTTATTTAGCCAGACTTCTCACTAATACATTTATGGTTTCTCTGAAATAATATGTTCAGGAGAAAGACTCTGAGGTCAGTCCATTCTTCCATCTGTGCTCGAGCGGGAAAATAGAAACATGGGACATGATAATTACAGCATTACAGACTTCTTCCAGCACAATGAGCCCTTATCTCTGAGCTCCACCAGAATAAAAATCTAATTCTATTACAGAGACATCAGAATGGGTTCATTCGATAATCCTCCGACAATAATGGAACGACCGACAGAGGAGTTTTGATGGGTCGTGATTGCTGGGATTAATATTATTTTAATGGGAGGAAGCGCCGATCGTGTGCAGTCTGATGTGCTGGGAAACACCAGAGTGCTAATACAGATGCATGTTATGAGTTTTGTGATGCTCGTGATGTGCAGTAGGAACAGATTCTCGTTATGTTATCGCTATGTTTCTTTAAACTGTGGAGTGAGGGACTGGAGGAAGTGTAGAAGCTTTTCTCAGAGGAATCAAAAAGGTCACGAAAAGGAAGAGAGAGAGAGAGAGAGAGAGAGAGAGAGAGAGAGAGAGAGAGAGAGAGAGTGTAGTGAGTTTTTTATGACGGCAGGTTTCTATTGATGCACTCGTTCTAATATGTTTCTATTCTCTAATCGTTTCTATAGCAACAGCTTGTTCACAGGGCTGTGATCGGATTAAACGTCAGGGATTTTGTGGTCCGTGACATTTCCTTTAATCTTTACCGAGGGGGTCTGTAGTATTAGGACTTATTATTACTAACTGCTGCTGTTTACGCAATAGATAATAATTATCCCATGTAATGGCTGTTAAACCGCTATGGTGCAGTATAAAACACTTGGGGACATGCTGTTAGAGGAAAATAATCAACTTCAGGATTATTAGGAGTTACTCTAGAGCTTATTGTTCTATCGCTCTGTGTTTTACTATAACAGAATGACACACAGTAATTTATTCCTTGAATATCAACCCATCTGGAGCTCACCCAATGATGCTGAGTCATCCTCGTCCTCGTCCATTTCCCTCCTCTCTCCCTCTTTCCTGAGTTTTTCTCCTTAGCCTGTAATAGATCAGTCCTACCTGTGGGTCATTTACGAGTAAGGACTCGTATCTTTGATTAGTTTTGGAGAAGATCCTGGTGCAGCTGAGTCTGCTGTCTCCTGAATCGAGTGAAGTGAAGTGTTCGTTGAAACTGTTCTCAGGTCAGAAGGTTGAGGGAATTACCGTCAGGGCTGATGAGTCACTGGCGCCATGGCGACCTCGGAGGTGAGAGCCATCTGCCCCGACCGTGCATGCAGCACGAAAATAGAAAGAAAGAAAGATGAAATAAAGAAAGAAAGAAAGAAAGAAAGAAAGACAGAAAGAAAATGTGTTGTGTTGTGTTTACATGAATAGCCCAGTGATTAAAAAAGCTTGTTAAATGTTAAAATGTCACTGTGAGCTGTTCAAACGTCCATCATACGCGAGATGCGAGGGCTGTGTTATAGCACATGGAAGCTTCTAAAAGTAGACTGACCCAGTTACTCCAGCAACTTCCGCAGAGTCCCTGAGCAGCGACGTGAAGCTCTTACCCAGCGTAGTGTGAATGAGATCTCTCCTCACAGCACCTCGATTATACATAAGTGACCGGTCTATGAGAAAGACGGAGAACGTTTTAGCTGCGAGTTTGTGAAAGTCTTGGTGCCGATTTGTGATCTCTGTAACGTTATGATGACTCTTTAGGTTTAGAGAGATTTTCAGGCATCTCTTATGTATCTACGCTTCTCACGGTAATCACGGTTGGCATTCACGCTAGCGAGAGACAGGAGAACTTTCTTTTTTTGTTGAGAACTTTCATCATATCCCATCATATACATCCTCTCGTTATAATATCAGTAGAGACATTACGGGAAAAAGAAGCTCGGAAAATAAGCAGCATGGATCGTTGACGTGTACAGCTAATAAAGTTAGCTAGCTGCTTTGCTGATCTGAGGCGGACATTGAGCATGTAGCATGTAACAGATTTTCACCCTAGTTAGTGTGTTCTGGTTCGAGTTACCTGGACTAATGACCTGGACAGGCCACACCCACAAGCAGCACAAGCCACTTGTCACTTGCTAGTATGAACTAAGGTTTCCTCCGGGTACTCCGGTTTCCTCCCCCGGTCCAAAGACATGCATGGTAGGTTGATTGGCATCTTTGGAAAATTGTCCGTAGTGTGTGTGTGAGTGAATGAGAGTGTGTGTGTGCCCTGTGATGGGTTGGCACTCCATCCAGGGTGTATCCTGCCTCGATGCCCGATGACGCCTGAGATAGGCACAGGCTCCCCGTGACCCGGGAAGTTCGGATAAGCGGTAGAAAATGAGTGAATGAATGAATGAATGAATGTTTGAGTATAAGGACAAGAGTTCAGCATGCTAGGAAAGAAGAGCAGGAATGCAGTAACCTTCTAACCTTCTGTTCTTCCCTGTATCCTTCTTCTCGAATCAGTTCATCATAAAATCAGTGCATCCCTTCGCTCTCTGTACCTGCTGAATCAAATCAACTCTGACAGGAACGCCTCAGGCAAATTTTAGACTGTTATTTTTGGATCATTCGAGAATTCTGACAGTGCTGCAGGGTGAAAACACAAAGGAGGATTGATCTGTGAACAGACGTGTGGACCAGTTAAACTAGGAGGTTCACTGGCTCTTATATTGGTGTTAAAGTTCTACTCCACGTATTAAATGTGTTCATACTGAAATATCTGCCATGTGTTTGTCATGTTAATGAGTAATCCGGTGTAGAAGTAGAGAAGATGTTGAAGCAAAGCCTGGAGTCAAAGTCCCAGAAGCCATGTGTTGCCTTAGAGACGTAGCTCGGATTCTTAGCAAAGATGGAGATGAAGTTGTTGGAGGTATTCCGATTGAAGCTTTGGAAGCTCTTTGAGCAGATGTGCAGGTGAGGAGGTGAGCAGGTGAGGAGGTGAGCAGGTGAGGAGGTGAGCAGGTGAGCAGGTGAGCAGGTGAGCAGGTGAGCAGGTGAGGAGGTGAGGAGGTGAGGAGGTGAGAAGGTGAGCAGGTGAGGAGGTGAGCAGGTGAGGAGGTGAGCAGGTGAGGAGGTGAGCAGGTGAGCAGGTGAGCAGGTGAGAAGGTGAGGAGGTGAGAAGGTGTGCAGGTGAGGAGGTGAGCAGGTGAGGAGGTGAGCAGGTGAGCAGGTGAGGAGGTGAGCAGGTGAGGAGGTGAGCAGGTGAGCAGGTGAGGAGGTGAGCAGGTGAGCAGGTGAGAAGGTGAGCAGGTGAGCAGGTGAGAAGGTGTGCAGGTGAGGAGGTGAGCAGGTGAGGAGGTGAGGAGGTGAGCAGGTGAGGAGGTGAGCAGGTGAGGAGGTGAGCAGGTGAGCAGGTGAGGAGGTGAGCAGGTGAGCAGGTGAGAAGGTGTGCAGGTGAGGAGGTGAGGAGGTGAGCAGGTGAGGAGGTGAGCAGGTGAGGAGGTGAGCAGGTGAGGAGGTGAGGAGGTGAGAAGGTGAGCAGGTGAGGAGGTGAGCAGGTGAGGAGGTGAGCAGGTGAGGAGGTGAGGAGGTGAGCAGGTGAGGAGGTGAGCAGGTGAGGAGGTGAGGAGGTGAGCAGGTGAGGAGGTGAGGAGGTGAGGAGGTGAGGAGGTGAGCAGGTGAGGAGGTGAGCAGGTGAGGAGGTGAGGAGGTGAGCAGGTGAGGAGGTGAGCAGGTGAGGAGGTGAGGAGGTGAGCAGGTGAGGAGGTGAGGAGGTGAGGAGGTGAGCAGGTGAGGAGGTGAGCAGGTGAGGAGGTGAGCAGGTGAGGAGGTGAGGAGGTGAGCAGGTGAGGAGGTGAGGAGGTGAGCAGGTGAGGAGGTGAGATCCCTGGACAGACTAAAGGATTAAAACACCACCGAAGCGCTCTCTTTATGTAGAGATGGAGCGAGGGCAACATCCCTCTACCTAATGTAGGGATCCTTTAACCAGATTCAGACCAGACTGGTTAAAACCATCATGCTATAAAATGATGAATTACGTTTCAAAATAAAGATCGGCTGCCATATTTTACGGTAATGAAATGAACATTATACATTATGAGTAATTCAACAGGTGGGGAAAAGATGGAATAAAAGAGCGACAGAGAAACATCCATTTGTCTCTGATGTTTTAGTGCAGGATTGCCATCTTGTCAGGCTTTTAGTCAATTATTTATGCGGCTCCTTTCCCAGCAGACTCTTCTGTCACTTTAGGTGAAAGGTGCACCGTCTTGCAATGATTATGTCGGACAATTCAAGATTTAAATAGCTCTGAAATATCTCTCTCTCTCTCTCTCTCTCTCTCTCTCTCTCTCTCTCTCTCTCTCTCTCTCTTTCTTTCTCTCTGTCTCTCTCTATCTCCTTAAGGTCATGGCTTGTTTGGCATGTTTGAGATGCTGTCTTCGTGGCGACGGACCCGTGAGGACCAGCATGTAAAAGAGCGAGTGGCTGCTGTATTCTCTGACTGCATGCTTCCGTTCACAGCCAGCACCGCCCTTCACCTCGTCACCTTTGGCATCGGCGCCAGCCCCTTCACCAACATCGAGGCTGTGCGCCTCTTCTGCCACATTGCCTGCATTTCCATCCTCTTTAACTACCTCTACATCCTCACCTTCTATGGGTCCAACCTGGTTTTTGCAGGTTACCTTGAAAACAACTATCGCCACAGCCTATTCTGCAGGCGAGTCCCCAAGCCTGATTTACTGCAGCAAAAGCCAGCGTGGTATCGCTTCCTGATGTACACGCATTACAACGAGGAAGCGTCGGAACCTGCTGACCTTCATGTCTACGAGAACCATCTCCTGGTGGCCTTCATGAAGCGCTACTATTGTGACTGGATCACCAACACTTATGTCAAACCCTTTGTAGTGCTTTTTTATTTAGTATACATCTCCTTTGCGTTGATGGGCTACTTACAGGTGAGCGAAGGCTCAGATCTCAGTAATGTTGTCGCAACAGAGACCAGCACCATTGCCTACACCCGGGCACAACAGCGCTACTTCAGTAGTTACAGCCCTGTGATTGGCTTCTACATCTATGAATCTATCGAGTACTGGAACACCAGTGTGCAGGACGACCTCCTCGAGTACACCAAAGGGTTTGAGCGGATCTCCTGGTTTGAGAGTTACCTAAACTACCTGCATGGTCTGAACATCACAACCAGCCTTTCGCGCAGGAACTTCACCGATTACCTGCGTTCAGGATTCCTCCGCCAGCCCCGCTACCTCCATTTTTCAGACGACATCATATTTGCCAAGCGGGCTGATGGAGAGTTTGACGTTGTGGCTTCCCGGATGTTCCTGGCGGCCAAGACGACAGAGAACAAGCGAGAGGAGATGTCTATTTTGTTAGACACACTGCGCAAACTCTCGCTGACCTCCAGGGTGAAGTTCATAATCTTCAACCCTTCTTTTGTGTACATGGACCGTTATGCATCATCAGTGGGTGCACCACTGAAGAACTCGTGCATTGCTGCTTTGTTCTTGCTCTTTTTTTCTAGCTTCCTGGCTACAGACCCTTTGGTGAACGCCTGGATAACTGTGACGGTGGCCTCTGTGGAATTTGGTGTGGTGGGATTTATGACCCTGTGGCAAGTGGAGTTAGACTGTGTGTCAGTGCTGTGCCTCATTTATGGGGTGAACTATGCCGTGGACTCGAGCGTGCCTCTAGTGTCGGCCTTTGCTCTGGGACGAGAATCGACACGTACACGATGGGTGAAGGTGTCACTGGAGCGGCACGGGGTCCCTGCCCTGCAGAGCTACATGTGTTACGGTGCGGCGTTGTTGCCTTTAGCAGCGGTTCCATCCAACCTTACTCACACACTATTCAGGTGTTTTTTCCTCACCGCCCTCATCACTGCTTTCCACTGCCTCGCTATCCTTCCAGTCCTTCTGACATTCTTGCCTCCATCCAAGAAAAAGCGAAGGGAAAGGAAAAACATGGCCGAGCACCGAGAAGAGATCGAATGTGTCGAGATGGCAGACAGTACCCGAGTGGTCGATCAGATTACCACCGTCTGAACAAAATGACAAAATCTGACCAAGAGCAACGGCAGGGCTTGGGCTCACAGGGTCCATAAAATCTTAGAAGGACCAGTCATGTCACAGACGCAGATAGAATCTGAGCAAAAGTATTTGAGCCCTTTTGTTGGAACTAGGCTTTGTTGTCATGGTAAAAAATTGCTAGAAAGGTCTCGTCATTAACACAAAGCTAGGTTGTCATAGTGAAAGCCCTGCGAAGGTCGTGCTGCACATCTTCCGTCTCGGAGTCGATGCTGAGAGATGGTCTTTGTTCTGTGATCTGAATGAGCCAAATTTTTGGCCAGCTGCAGATAATTACAGAGCGGCTCCTAGACGAGCAGCTGAATTCTCTCAACAAGGTTTCGCCTTAATGCAGTTCAGACGCACTTACAAAAACATGCTATACAAAACATTTCCTCATGACTGTGATATCAAAATCTACAAATAAGAAATAGAAGCCAGCCGCTCTTATATACAAGTGGTCAAAAGGCCTCATGGCTAAATCAATGCTAAGGCAGCCATATTAGTTTTTTAATAGCCATGTCCTTTGTTAGCCATATAAATTCAATCTCTAGCTAATTTGTCATTTCAAGGCTTTGATCCTGCCCTTGAATTTTTTTTCATTTGTTAGAACACTTGATCTCTGGTGGAGAGAGATGCTGCATCGCTTCCATGGTAACCCCTCAACACGACTGTCACAATTTAGCGTTAGATTATACTGTAAATACATGCCCCCCACCCCACCCCTTAAGTATCCAGCCAGTTCCTAATAGCCCTTAATGGGAATCGATGGCTGATTAAGTTATGCACGTGCGCAGGTTGTAAATAACCTACAAATGATTCCATCCCAGAGTTCCTGGAGTGTGTTTTATTTTATTTTTTTTTGTTCCTTGAAAATCACACTGTCACACACACAATGCTCCTCATCAATATGTATGAGCCGGAATCACTCTCTTTGTGTCGTTGTTCTCTCAGTATGAGATGCACAAAGGAGGGAGAGGATAAGGGTAGTGAGAGAAAGATACACACACACACACACACACACACACACACACACACACACACACACACACACACACACACAGTGAGAAAAACAGAATAGAGAAGTCTAGAGACAGAAGGAAACATCGAACGAGAGTTTGATGGCAGGATTTTTTTAAAAATATAATAGCGACACTTTATCTCATGCAAGATACGATACTGAGTTCTGGATTCCGATTGGTCAGAATGTGTTGATTCATTTTCAGTAGTTTACATTAACGCTCTCGATCTCGTACATTACCGTTTCTGTAGTAACAGCTCGTTCACAGGGACTTCGTACGGCAGACAACCCACACGATCAGATGTACAACAGTCTGTTATCGTCAATATGATGAGAATTTCTTTGAGATATTTATGTACGGTGTAGTGAAGGAGTCTCTACTGACAGCGCCGTGTACCAGTCAGAGGTAAAGCCGGAACCTTTTCCCCCACATCTGTTACTGTACGGATTCTCAGTAACATGACAAGCTGAAGTTTGTTTTCGTCGTATTATCTCAGAGAGAGAGAGTAAAGAGAGGCTGGAGAAGGTTTGACCATTTAGAGCTGAGAGAACTACAGTGAGAACTTGTTTCATAGATGTTCCATAACGCTAAAATTGACAACAAATGGATAATAAAGTATATCCGACTGTTAGAGACATAACATTAAATGTCACTCGTTATTTTACTATATCAGCAAGCTGGAGTCGATAGATGAGATTTTAGTAGAACATCACGGAGACCCGGTCTGTAGTGTTGGTTCCTCTCGCAGGTCACAAACAAATGCTCTTTTCTTCTTATTCACACCATCACCGGAACACATCACTGAGGAAAGGCTGTGAGGAAAAACTGAAAGATATGATGATGCAGTTCTTCCACCTGTTTCTCGCCGTTCTGAGCTCTGCCACCATCCGCTTTACTGTTAATACACGTACGTCATTACTGAACATCTCCTCTACTGTACATTACCTCGTATCTCTCCTTACATGTTCCTTACCAGTCGGGAGAAAGCATTTTAATCGCCTTATCGGTCCTCTTCTAGGTCAGATCGTATCATTGAACCATTTTCCTCTTTGGGTAGAAACGAAGCAGGACGACGTCACTCTGTATCCGACGATCTAAGTTTATTACATTCTGTCCCGCGATAAAGAAACTTGAAAACTTGTTACCCTTTAACAGATAATCCTGTTTGTTCTTGTAATATTTATTTTATCAATGAATCCATATTTTCACCTCTGTGTCGAATCTTATCTAAATCACACTTACATACACACTCTGTCTGTCCGTGTAGCCTCTGATTTTAGCTGCTGAATTGAATAATATGATGCACATCCTCCGTAACGTTCCTTCATCTGATTCCTGAACCGTTTTGAAGTACAAACACACCGGATTTGGGGCAGAAATGCGGCTGGAAATGTGAAATCTTGAGAAACCCTGAGGTAGAAAACACACTTCTTGAATAATTCATCACACTGAACACACTCTTGATTGGTTTTTAGTTGTTTTTGCTTTAAATAAAATGACTGAACTTGATATACACATAGAGAACAGACAGGAATTTGCCCATTGGGAAAGATTTGTTGGTTTTGTATCTATTTGTATAAAATTCAACTAATAAAGCAAACTAGAACATGAAAGTGTTTAGTAGTGTTATTTTGGAGTTTGTGTGTTCAACATCAGTGCACACTGCCATCATGTGGACAACAGAAGCATCATATGGTTCAAATGCACATTATTGTTATTATGCATTCATGAAACCTTGCTGTGTCTACATTGTTGTACACTAACAGAATATCTGTTAAGATATTAAAATATTATGAATTTAACCAGGGGGGCAGTGGTTAGCACGTTCACCTCACACCTCCAGGGTTGTGGGTTCGATTCCCGACTCCGCCTTGTGTGTGTGGAGTTTGCATGTGTGAAAAAGTGAACCAAAGGAAGATTACAATAAAAGAGGCTTGAAGCAGCCGTGTGTCAGGGATCCGCGCAGACTTATGGCCATGTGCGTTTGTGTCACGTGATTGCCTCGTCTTCGTCTGCTCCTCCCGGTCATCACACCTGTTCCCCATTGTGTGTGATTGTCCCTATCTGTTTATATGTGAGCCGCGTTGCCTTAGGCAGCGCGGCTTCATTATAATATTGTTAGTTCCCTGTGTAGTGTGGTTTATGTTTGTCTTCCTCCTGTATTAAACGCCTTTCATTTGAAGCTATCCTGCGTACGGTTCTGTCTCCAAGCCACCTCCGACCGGGACACGTGAGGTTAAATTCATTCATTTCCTACCGCTTATCCGAACTGCCTCGGGTCACGGGGAGCCTGTGCCTATCTCAGGCGTCATCGGGCATCGAGGCAGGATACACCCTGGACGGAGTGCCAACCCATCACAGGGCACTCACACACACACACACACACACACACACACACACACACACACACACACACACTACGGACAATTTTCCAGAGATGCCAATCAACCTACCATGCATGTCTTTGGACCGGGGAGGAAACCGGAGTACACGGAGGAAACCCCCGTGGCACGGGGAGAACATGCAAACTCCATACACACAAGGTGGTGGTGGGAATCGATCCCCCAACCCTGGAGGTGTGAGGCAAACGTGCTAACCACTAAGCCCCCCTGTGTAATTTTAAAGAAAACTAAATAAATAAAAGTTTTAGCTGGAATGATATACATGTAAGACCGAGTGCCTCGATAGCGCTAGGATTATCACAGCATTCCTCTAGAGAATTAAATAAGATCATCTGACTAATCAGAAGACATCTAACCAGGAACTAGCTCAGAAAAAAGGAATTAGTCTTTAACCATTTCCAGGTGAAGGTGGAGTCGTGAATGATTCATGGGACACTTCAGTCATTACTGGGTGGATGAGAATGTAATTAAATGCAAAAATTATGTATTCTGAAAGTCCAGTACACACCCTGACTAAATAAATGGAGTGTGTGACTGAGGAAATAATTAGATATCGGGTGTATTTTCAGAACCTTTGTTTAGACTTGATGCAATTTAAATGCTTTAATGTGGATTTCACTGATATTAGTTGGTGTTTGTTGTATTTGACTGAAACATCAGAAACATTTTGAACTGAAAAGACATGTAAAGTATTTAACTGGAGGTTTTATACATTGTTTGACATCGTTCACATTTACCTGCTGTCTTGGTGAAACACCCAATCTCATCAGAGACTCATACGAACATAGAACCGATATTTGGAAAGACCTAATATAGTGGTATAGAAAGAGAAACAGTAAGTGGTGCATTGCAGTAAACACACTAAATAACCGGCTCCACACCGGCTCACATGTAGAAGGTACATCAAATCCATCTAAACAGTGTGTTCTCTGGATCTATTACTGCTTCAGTCAACATGCTAAACATCTCTGCTTTTATTCACAGGTTTTATGGATCACACTCTTTTATACACAGGTTACATCACAGCTCTATGTTCCAGCCCTTGGGGCAGATTTCATGCAATAAATCTTTGAGTTGTCCTCATTCCAGTCTGATCCCCTTACACAAAAATTCAATGCCACAACAAAGCTCAGAGATTCATACAGTATGTGCTCTTCATAATCCTCACAAACAAAGACGGGGCTAAATTTCTGCCCTCCATGGCACAGACATCCCGGAAAACCTCGGATCCTGATCCTGATCCTGGTGCTGATCTGAGAGGCTTGGAAGCAGGATCATCCACTGCATGAGCTCCTTAATGGTATTAAATCTACCCCAGTAACACCAAAATCTCTCTTCACCATAGTGATGATTAGCACAACAGGTCTCTGGGCTGTAGGTAAGACTAAAGATAAAGCTGCAGTAAATGAATACTGAGGAAAAATAATGATATAAAAAAGTAGTTTAAAAATAAATGCAAAGAAAAATAAACTGGTTTGACAATTTTTATTAGTAGTAGTAGTATTATTAATATTATTGTTGTTTTTGTTGTTTTTCTCTCATTCTCTCTCATATATATATATATATATATATATATATATATATATATATATATATATATATATATATATATATATATATAAAAGAACAGAGATAGATAGATAGATAGATAGATAGATAGATAGATAGATAGATAGATAGATATTATGTATTATATATATATATATATATATATATATATATATATATATATATATATATATATATATATAATGATAAAGATATAATGTATTTTTGTATATATAATGTATAATGATATAAAAATATAGATATAATGTATTTTTTTCTCTCATTCTCTCATATATATATATATATATATATATATATATATATATATATATATATATATAAATAAATACATTGTTGTTGTTGCTCTCTCATTCTCTCTCTCTCTCTCTCTCTCTCTCTTCACACACACACACGTATAAAACTACATACGTATTTGTTGTTGTTGTTGTTGTTGTTGTCCGCACGCGCTCAGTGACACGGTCCTGTATGACATTCCCAGGTCTACAGACTCCTCCTCAGCCCATGAGGTGTGTCCCGGTCTCATCTGGCTGACACACCTCTGGCACAATGAGAACAGGTTTAAACTACTGTTGCTTCTCATGCGGCTGTGAGTCAGTTGTTCAGAAGTCGTCACTGTTTACACGTCGCGTTTTATTGCACATTTTCTTACGCGAGGCGTCAAGAGCACCAGACGGAAACGCGCCTCACTGTCGCTCCACAGCGAGCTGGTTTGTTGTCCCAAGAGACTGGAGCACATGTACATGCGAGGTGAAGTCTATTGGGTCTCTTCTCACTCTGGAGGATGCGCGCGCCCGTCGGCGCACCGAGCCGGCACCAGGTGAGCGGAGCGGGTTCCATTAACGTCTTCTGGGAAATACAGGTATCAAACTTTACTTGTCACCGAAGATCACATCTTTAGCTCCCTTTTCATTCTAATAGTTCATTAAAAGTTAAAGTCTTTTTACAGATTTATCTGTATCCACATTTCTAGATGAACTTGATGTACAGTATTAAAGGTACAACAAGGACTTGAGTAAGAAAGGAACTGTTTAGTATCCATCTCTTTTTATAAAGGTGTATAAGGATCCACTGTTTATTATATATTATCATAAGCAGGAGAAGATGGAGATGATTCCAGGTGGCCTTCAGGACATTAGGATAAAGGAGCAAAACACCTGAGACTCTTTTTTAGTGTGTAGCGTTTACCTGCAAAACATATAATCAGACTGTAACCTTTCTCTGTTGCTTATCTATCTATCTATCTATCTATCTATCTATCTATCTATCTATCTATCTATCTATCTATCTATCTATCTATCTATCTATCTATCTATCCATTTAACTATCTATCCATCTATCTATCTATCTATCTATCTATCTATCTATCTATCTATCTATCTATCTATCTATCTATCTATCTATCTATCTATATGTGTGTATGTACCACCAATGTTATAATTCATACCTTTAAAATGTGTTGTATTAAGCGAAGAGAACAGAGCGTAATTAAGCTACATAATTGGACAGTAATTGGTGGTTAGAGATTTCAAGGTACACAACATAATATCCATCGTTCTAGGTAATAAATAAACAAATACACACTTAGCTAAAGCTAATAAAGGTGACCCATGGTGTAGGATGTCATGGGGAAAAAATGGACTATATTTTGTTTTTCTCTTCACTACTTCTTTTGTACCTTTACTACATAAAGATTTCATTGGTTTAAATTGATTAAAGCACAGAATGGGACTGTAATTGGTTTTTAGAGAACAGCTTTAAAGACAGAGAAATAAAGAGAAGTAAATGTATGTGTGAACGCCAGGTGATGGTGATACAGGTAGTGTAGCTTCACTTTAACAACTAAATATAGTTTGTTTGTGTATTTTTTTAATCCTTCATAAAGAAACACTATATAAATGTTTCTAAGTAACGCATATTTATTGAAGATGTGACATGTTTACCTGTGACAGAAGCACCCCCACTTGTCATCAGAGTGACGGCTGAATATTTAGCAGAGTCTCAGGTTAAAAAGGTACGAAAAGGAAAAGGTTGTATAAAAGTAGAAGTATTGAGCACTGGCAGTGTGCCTTCATACCTCAGTAATATACTGTAAAGTTCACGTTACTTTACTCAGAAATACAGGAACAAAGTTTCCTTAGTGCGTCTGTTTATGGCTTTAAAATTAACTTAAAATACATATATACACATACACACAAACGGTCTACTGTACCACATCATCATCAGGGAACGTTTATAAAAGCTTACAGTAGCTTTATCTGACAAAATCTGATCAACATCTCGGATCACCGAAAGCTGAACTCAGGGGAAAGTGTCATGATGTAATGTCCATCCAGACAGGATCAGCTGTGTAGTATACAGTAAAGCTGTGTAGTATAAAGCTGTGTAGTATAAAGCTGTGTAGTATACAGTAAAGCTGTGTAGTATAAAGCTGTGTAGTATAAAGCTGTGTAGTATACAGTAAAGCTGTGTAGTATAAAGCTGTGTAGTATAAAGCTGTGTAGTATACGGACTGCTGTTACTGATCGGTCTATAGAAGGAAAAATACATTTCTGCAGACACAGAAAAATTCTGGTCATTAATTTATGCAAGTTAAACTACAGCAATTCTGTAATGCTTTTCACAGACAGGAATAACTGTAAAAAAAATCAACAACAATATTATTATTATTATTATTATTATTATTATTATTGTTGTTGTTGTTGCTTTGTTGGTGTTGTTACTATTATTGTTGTTGTTGTTGTTGTTGTTGTTGTTGCTTTGTTGTTGTTGTTACTATTATTATTATTGTTGTTGTTGTTGCTTTGTTGGTGTTGTTGTTATTATTATTATTCTTATTATTATTCTTATTATTGTTGTTGTTGTTGTTGTTGTTGCTTTGTTGGTGGTGTTGTTACTATTATTATTATTGTTGTTGTTGCTGTTGTTGTTGCTTTGTTGGTGTTGTTATTATTCTTCTTATTATTATTATTCTTATTATTATTGTTGTTGTTGCTTTGTTGGTGTTGTTGTTACTATTATTGTTGTTGTTGTTGCTTTGTTGGTGTTACTCTTCTTCTTCTTCTTCTTCTTCTTCTTCTTCTTCTTCTTCTTATTATTATTATTATTATTATTATTATTATTATTATTATTATTATTAAGCCACTTAAACTTTTCATACACAGGACTCACAATCTCTGCTATAAAGTTGAGCAGCCTGTGTGTGAGTCGTGAAACAATTATATTAAAGAAAGAAAAACAAAAAACAAAACAAAAAAAAAGAAAAGAGGATGTCACACAGCTGTCTCGGTTTAATCCTCGGCTCACACTGGAACTCTTTCTCATCCTGCCTTTCAATTAAAGAATTAAAGAAAATCATCTAAATAATCCAGACATACCAGTTCCACCAGTTTAGCGCGTCCTCCTATTGCACGTTTACATCTTTTAGAGCATTCGGATTGAACGTCCTCACAACACAGCGTGTTCACACTGCTGTTCACTACTGTTCACACCGCTGTTCACACTACTGTTCACACTGCTGTTCACTACTGTTCACACTGCTGTTCACACTGCTGTTCACTACTGTTCACACTACTGTTCACACTGCTGTTCACACTGCTGTTCACACTGCTGTTCACTACTGTTCACACTGCTGTTCACACTACTGTTCACACTGCTGTTCACTACTGTTCACACTGCTGTTCACACTGCTGTTCACACTGCTGTTCACACTACTGTTCACACTACTGTTCACACTACTGTTCACACTGCTGTTCACTACTGTTCACACTACTGTTCTCACTACTGTTTACACTACTGTTCACTACTGTTCACACTACTGTTCACACTACTGTTCACACTGCTGTTCACTACTGTTCACTACTGTTCACACTACTGTTCATTACTGTTCACACTGCTGTTCACTACTGTTCACACTACTGTTCACACTGCTGTTCACTACTGTTCACACTGCTGTTCACTACTGTTCACACTGCTGTTCACTACTGTTCACACTACTGTTCATTACTGTTCACACTGCTGTTCACTACTGTTCACACTACTGTTCACACTGCTGTTCACACTACTGTTCACTACTGTTCACTACTGTTCACACTGCTGTTCACTACTGTTGACTACTGTTCACACTTTAAAGTTCATGACTTTATTATTATATTATTACTTTATTTAATTAAGTACTTAGTTACAGGGATTCAATTTAGATTTGAGGGGTAAATCGACCCTCTGTCAAAGATGTGTATAAAATTGGTTCATAGTTCATTCAGAAGTAATAAAATCAAGCAGAGGAAACAGGAAGAGACAGAAAGAAAGAAAGAAAGAAAGAAAGAAAGAAAGAAAGAAAGAAAGAAAGAAAGAAAGAAAGAAAGAAAGAAAGAAAGAAAGAAAGAAAGAAAGAAAGAAAGAAAGAAAGAAAGAAAAATGTTTGAATAGTCAGTAGTAGAAACACAGAAACATGTTTGTGGTTTGTGCTGATCTTTATTCTGCTGGGCCGCAGTTATGTCTTTATTCATTTAAGTCTCTGGGGAAAAGATTGAATGTTTAATATTTATTTACAAATAAAAACTGTTAATAAACCAGCACGCTCACCAACCCTGACGATCGCTCACCAACCCTGACGATCGCTCACCAACCCTGACGATCGCTCACCAACCCTGACGATCGCTCACCAACCCTGACGATCAGGCTCCTGTTCAGGAAACGTTTGTAATCGAGACGTCATGAGAGAGAAAGAGCGGAGGGAAAGGAAACAGGAGAAGGATAGAATCTGAGCCAGAATGATGAGAAGCGCTTCTGGCTGTTTGGGTGTTGTGATGTTGCCCCACTGCAGAGAGCTTTAAACACTTTACACCACCGTCAGGGACAAAATGTGGCAGATCAGGATTTTTTCTGGGTTTCAAAGACAAAAACACTGAGTTTGTAAACAAGGTCATGAAAATGCTCGTAATTAGCAAGAACAACGACCTCATGAGGGAAGTTTACTGTGCTAAAAATGAGCAAATAAATAAATAAATAAATAAATAAATAAATAAATAAATAAATAAATAAATAAAAGCAAATCCATTATCAATCCAGTCATTTTCATTAATCTCTATAGACATATAATTCCTTATTTAAACGTATTAATGTGATTTAGATTAAACACACCATTGCTCTGCATTAACACTGATGACATCACTGAGTCCTGTTTCCTGATTGGTCAAAATGTGTTGCTTAATTCTCTAGAACAGCAGCGTTGCTTTATTATTAAACAGCGAATAAAAACTGACCCAATGTCATGACTGGTATTTTTCTCTCTTACAGAAGGATGCCTCTTAAATACGGAAAGCTTTTTCCCGGACGAGAGAGGACGTCCGCTCATCTTCTCTGGCTTTGGATTCTGATTCCTCTCATTGCTCAAGGTACAAATGTCAAATTTATAACTTTGTAAAGATGAAAAATCTTTAATATCTTTGAGGCAGTAACACGCTATTTAAAGTTATTAGGATAATTTATGAAGGTAATCACACGTACTCTGTAGCTACGATGGACACATTTTCTGATGAAAAATGCTGATGTCTTCATAAACCCAATGCTCTTTATCATCATATTCAACTTGCATGTCATAGACATTTTCATCCAGCCATTACGGAACACGTAGCTTTGTCCCACGCAGCGTTTATGTGAGACATAAAACGAACCCTGTAGTGCAAATTTTTCTAAAAGATCTCCAAAAACACGTCCTCACGTTTGTGTTTGAACCTTTTCTCATAAACATCAGTCTGGAATCTGGTCCAGACGACCGAAACCGAAGGTGCAGCCCACGTCATCACTCCTACACTGAGATTCCTTAGACACGGACCACAATGGGATTTGTTACCATGGCGACAAGGGTTCTGACAAGATGCCTGTCCATTTAAAGCTCTCAAGCCTTTACAGCTGAACAGCACTGGAGATGTGAAGTGTAGCGAGCGTGAACTCAGAGCAGAGCACTGAGACGAGCACTGGAGTAGAAATCTCACTCCTTACGCAGCATTGAATTAGGACAGGTGAGAATGTGGGAGATGAACTGAGGACATGAAAAGACGATCATGGGCGATCCTGTGAGCTGCTAACTTTAAACAGCTACCGTGTTCATCTACTCACTCCTTCGTCCTGTGCTGCATTACTTACTGTCAAACCCACATTCTCCTCCTATGCCTTTCAATCATAAGCTTTAAGTGATAGTTAAGGCTTTTTTTTTTGTCACATAACACACAACACAAGACCAGATCCAGGCCAGCGTGTTAAACTTCAGCAAAACATCACCAGGGCTGTCGAGTGTCCCGCAGTGAGAGTGACAGTCCCTCATGTCGGTCTTTTCTCACGCTCTCCCGCCACACTGTATTTCTCACGCAGAAAAACTTTTTGACTACTTATCGTATATTTAATAAGCCGCAGCACCCAAAATGTATCGGTCCGCACCTCTTAGTCGAGCCTGACACTTATCAGCCAATCAAAAAAAAGAGGCTACACAAAAACCAATCAGAAAATAACACTATCTGGGTAAGATTTAACACAACAACCAATGAAAAACATTCATTAGAGAGGGTGTTTTCGATGGTCGGTTTGAACAAAAGCTCAACACGAAACAGTTTGTCTCTGGACGGGACATTGTCCTCAATCATGTCCCTAAACATGTCTGGGCTTGTGCTGAACTGTTTTATATGGGAGCAACATTACACATGATAAAGGGGTCCAAAAAGGTAACAAACACTTATAAACACAATAAACACCACCAGTCATAATCTCTCTCTCTCTCTCTCTCTCTCTCTCTCTCTCTCTCTCTCTCTCTCTCTCTCTCTCTCTCTCTCACTCACACACACACACACACACACACACACACACACACACACACACAAATTAATAAATGGAAATTAAACAAATACTTTGTATTTGGTTAAACTGCAGTCAGTGATCTTTACCAAACACAACACCACCCCCATTATTGTTTTTTGGGGTTTTTTTTTTGGTTGCTGGGGGGGGGGGGGGGGGTTTGGAGATGTCACACTTGCCTGTCTTTAAAACTTGAGAGCCCTGCATCTCATATCACACAGTGACAGTGCATCATAAATGTCTTAAAAACCCACACAGAAAGCTGGCGAGATCAGACGGAGGACCGATCGAGAGGAATGCAGTCTGAGCCACTGCGGCTACTTACTTAGAAGTACACAGAAGAACACAGAACACGGATGCTGTCAGAAATATAATGCGACTCATTAAATCATTATTAAATGAATGTTAATTGCAATAATGGAAGCGAATTCTTTCCCTCTGATACTCAGATGTTATTAACATGATCAGAAACAGATCCACGACATAGAGGAAACATTCAGTTCTTTGGGTTCTGACGCAAATAAAGGCTTATAATTCCTCTCTCATTTCTCACCACTGATTTAATTCTTTACAAAATTATTTAAACTGCTGCATTTTCATTTAACAAACTACTCTTTAAATTGGATGTGCAGATATTATTATTATTATTATTATTATTATTATTATTATTATTATTATTATTATTACTATTATTATTATTATTATTATTATTATTATTATTATTCATATTATTATTATTATTATTATAGTCTAGATTCAAATCTTTCTTTTAATAAATCTCTTACTGAAAATGTAGAAATTCACCAACATGTTTTTATTTATTTAATTTGATATAATTTCTTTAAGACTTTCTATAAGCATAGGACAATATTTATTCAATTCAATTCAATTCAAGTTTATTTGTATAGCACTTTTTACAATAGACATCGTCTCAAAGCAGCTTTACAGAACATAAACATAGAACGGAAGGTAAACAGAAGGAATAATATAAAGAATTAATATAATAAAAAATTCAAGATTATTATTAGATATATATTGTTCACAATGTGTATGTATTAATCCCCAATGAGCAAGTCTGAGGTGACTCAGGCAGCATTGGCAAGGAAAAACTCCATTAATATTTATATATTAAATATAATAGATACAGCTAATGAATTAGCCACATCAATGCCCTGTGAATAAACAGCACCAAAGGCCAGAAAAAGGGATGTGATTTGTTGTTTGTTTTAATGAAACACTAATATATCTAGATGAGGGCAGCAACTATCTATGCAGGCAAATGACTTTATCTCCTGAAGTAAGATGTGCTGCATACAGTGATAGCGATAGTGATTGTAACCATGATATAAACACTAAAGAGTAGCTATTAGATTCACATCAACTATGAAAAGATTCTTCAAATGTTTATTGAATTCTGATTGGACAGAATGTTGTTTTATATGATTAGTTCTGCTAAAGGATTGTTAAGTGCTAGGTTCGATCCCATTCTCTAGGCCGGTCGAGGACGCCCTGGGGGTTACAGTAAATACGTTGTGTAACAGAGGATGTTATGTCAGTCGGCATGTTCAGCCGATACACCACACACATTGCTGATAGAACTTAAGTCATATTGTAACTTATTTGTTCTCCCATTCCTACGTGACAGCCAGGAATGAAGTTTTCCATCACAGCAGAATGACGCTAGTCTCCGGGAACCCTAGCGACAATAACCACGCCTCTGTACATGTACATGTACCTTGTACAATGACAATGAAGTTGAATCTAATCTAATCTAATCTGATAATGCCTTCACGCTAACCATGGACCTTTGTTGCAGTAGATTTTGATCTTTTCCATGTTGCTGCCTGCATCTCTAGTCAGAGACTATATGAAGAATATATTCACCGCACGTGAACGCATCAGCAACATGGTCTCGTGAAGTGACGTACAAGGTGTAGGTTAAATTAGGTTAGGTGGAATTAAAGTCCCGCACCTCTCACCGCTCCTGAAGAACAATTAGTTCAGTGATTCGTGTTTTTCAGACAAGTTTAGGGCGAGTCCTGAGATCAAAGCTATTTTTAGGCTTGTTGACATTTCAAACCCATTGTGACGTGATGTGGTTAGTGAAGAACGCAAAGAGGCGCTAATTAATCAACAAAATAAACTTGTCGTACTGAAATGATGATTCCGGAAATAAACATACAACACCATAAGAACGAGGCAAATCATTCAGCTTTCATGACTGTGGTTTGTACCGCATGGATTTTTTATCTCATGTTAGACACTGTGGTTTGTACCGCATGGATTTTTTATCTCATGTTAGACACTCAGAGCTATGACAATAAAAGAAATATAACGTGTGTTATGTATCAGACAAGCTACTCTGATATTAGATAGCTACCTGACTAGCAGTACCAAGCTGTAGAACCAGTTTAATTTACTCTGTAAAATGAATCGTTCATGAAGTTCAGAGAAATAAGAACAGTTCTGTAGGTTATACTGTTTAAAGCTAATTTCTGTCATTTTTCATGATGTTTTAAAAAAAAAAAGCAACATACATTAGCATTAATTATTTTAGCAAAACAAGGTTTTAACTGGTTCTACAGCTTGGTACTGCTAGTCAGGTAGCTATCTAATATCAGATTAGCTAGTCATACATAACACACGTTATATTTCTTTTATTGTCATAGCTCTGAGTGTCTAACATGATATTTGTTCCTCATCTAAACCAAGTTCGTACTTTTTTAAAACGTGTATTTGGCAATAAAGGATTAAAACCAAAACACTATAACTACAAACCTGTATCAGTTATTTTTTTACAGTAGTTTATGATTAGCAGTAGCAGTGATTCAGTCAGTACAGTCTGCTCTTACTACAAACGAACCTGACCGTAGTTCAGCTCTGAATATTAATGAGCACGACAGCGATGATCTGTCTGAAAGAAGTTACCTTTATATTTAGAAGGGATTTTTTTTTTTTACAGTGTGTGAACATTCCATAGAGATGAAACCGACCAGAGAAACTGGAAAATCCTCTCGTGCTGTCAACACGTCCTTCTGATAATATGTCTACTTTATGGCCAGTGTGTAAAATGGTACCGAGGAACATCTGTGATGATAATATTAATTATTATTTCTTGATATATTATTCATAATATAGTATTTTGGCTGTTGGATGCATAGATCTTACAAATACATCTTTTCTTAAGAATTTTTTTCTTTGGAGTTTTCGAGGTTTCAAAAGAAACAGGAAATGTAATAGAGCTATAATTTTATACTAGAGAATATAACAGCACTAAAAGTAGAAACAAAACAATAAGGTCAAATTTCATATAACAAACTGCGGTGTGAGATTACAGTCATGATAACCTGCTTAGCATGAATCTCCTTTCCATACCACAGACACCTGTCATTCTTCTGTTTTTGTCTCTTATTCATTCTTTCTTTGATTGTCTCTTCTCAGCTGACAGCTACTTCATGAGCAATTCCAAGGCTGTACTCCAGGGATGTAGAGATCAGTGGATTCTGCAGGACAAGCTGAGCGTGCCAAAGCTCTCCCAGATCACAGTGTGCATGGACATGCGTTTACTGACTGCGGAAAACTGGATGGCGTTTAGCTACAGGACGCCTCGCTCTCCGAAATATGACCTGGCACTGCATGGTGACAGCGAGGTGATGTACGCCTGGATCCTGGGTGTGCAACATCGCTTCCCTGTGCAGCTGACACTGGAACGTTGGCACCGGTTGTGTCTGCGCATTGACTCATTGCGTAACAGCTTAATTTTGAACATCAGCAGCAGTCAGAAGACGTACGAACGTACAGTGTTTTCTCACGCCATGCAACTCAACGGCAAGCTACAGCTGGGATGTCAGCCGTGGGACATATTCCCAGAAACCAGCATGGCCACCATGGAGCTCTACATGTTCAGGATGTGGGGGGACGTGAGGGAGCATGCAAACTGTGAGGATGGCACAATTGTGGGCTGGGATTCGAGCATGTGGAGTATCAGTCGAGCCCAGGCCAGGGTCCAGGACAATGCCCTTTACTGCGGTGAGCACAGTAACCACGACTGGCACGCGGTGATATGAAAGCAGCCCAAAGCTAAAAAAAACTAACAAATTATCCTAGTAGTGTTATGCTCAGAATGGGCACGTTATACAAAACCATCTCCAGTGCAGGGAAGTTTGTGTAATGGATTTGCAATATCTAAATTGACTCATTAGACCGTGTATACACATACACAAGACGACAGAATATCAGATATTTGCATTACATTTACATTTACAGCATGTGACAGACTCCCTTATCCAGAGCATCTATCATTGAATACATTCACTCTGGTTCACTAGGTTTACAGACTTAAGATACCATGAGACTAAAAAACTGTTCAATGTTGTTGTTTTATGTAGTTTTTTAATACACAAATACAACAAACAGAGAAAAAAGTGCTAGTTTAAATATTTCATGAAGAAGTAGGTCTGTTTAAGATGTTTTTTAACAGAAAGTGTATATTAGTCATGGTACAGCAATCTGATTACCATCTTATTCATCAGACACATAATGGACAGATATAAATGAATATACAGGACACAAAAGTAAAAGTACAGATGAAGGTGTGTGTTTTTAGTCTCTAGATCAGTCGCTCCTGCTTTCTGTCTCTCTGAATGCATGTCTAACATTTTCTTTCGTACCGTTTCCTTATTTCATGCTACCTCATTTTGCATTTTATGTACAGTAGCTGAACATACAGTTAAAGTGTGTATTGCATGAATGTGTTGTATATTTGTGTAGTCCTGCGATGTATCATATTCATCCACTCTAGTGCTTTTCATCCATTTTCCAAAAATGGATGTGGTTCTTATCTGTTTGCATGGCTTTTCTGTAGGCACACTCAGTCTTTCACACCTTGTACGGGTAAAACGCAGCGGTGACACAAATGGTAAGTGCTATTTCACTTTAATGAGTATGTTTGTAGTGAGTAATGCTAACCTGTCCATCTGTGGGCTTGCTAAATTGTGTCCAGTAAATGTTTAGAGTATATTATATTTAGTTTTGTGCATATTTAGTATAACATGAATGCAGGGAGCAGAAGGTTTACTCGCGTCCACAGGAAAAATAAATAAATGCATTAGCTTATAACATATTGTAGCTTTGTTTATTTCTGGATTCTGATAGGTCTGAAGCTAATTTTCATTTCTCGGCAATATAACTGCAAATCAATAAGGAATAAAGTCTATAGTAACAATTCAGATTATAGAAGGTATTATAGCTATATATGGTTGTTTATATAACCTGTATGGAGGGTGTTTTCAGTGTCAGCACTTGGTAACAGTGTCTTTCTGAAATCTGAACTTCTTCAGCTACTTGGAATCAGTGACTTTTAATAAATACATGGGATCCTAAAGCCTAAATGTTTGCATTTGCACTCATGGGGTGCAGATTAAAAAAAATTAAATGCAATAATCTTTTTTGTTTTTCCGTATGCAGAACCAACCGTGATATCTTCAACCACATCTCAAGAGAGCACAACGACAACTAATTTTACTACAACAGTCACTGCTACTACTGAAACTAATACTTATATTAACACAGTTAACGACTTGACTACTATTTCTACTGCATCTTCTATAAATACTACTTCTGCTCAGAACACTTC
The DNA here is from genome assembly GCF_022655615.1 of Tachysurus fulvidraco. Lineage (NCBI taxonomy): Eukaryota > Metazoa > Chordata > Actinopteri > Siluriformes > Bagridae > Tachysurus > Tachysurus fulvidraco. The sequence goes on along the minus strand of NC_062542.1, from coordinate 17,075,490 downwards.
TACAGCTACAAGTTCTACAACTGCAGATACCATTGCACAAAGTACCCTCTCTGATACTCCCACTACCACAAATAACCAGACAAATGATATTTCAACTACCACAAATAACCAGACAAATGATATTTCAACTACCACAAATAACCAAACAAATGATGTTGCAACTACTACAGATAACCAGACAAATCTAATTTTTACTACCACAAATATCCAGACAAGTCCTATTTCTATTACCATAGATAACCAGACAAGTCCTATTTCTACTACCACAAATAACCAGACAAGTCCTATTTCTACTACCACAAATAACCAGACAAGTCCTATTTCTACTACCACAAATATCCAGACAAGTTCTATTTCTACTAATACAAATAACCAGACAAATCAAATTTCTACTACCACAGATAACCAGACAAGTCCTATTTCTACTACCACAGATAACCAGACAAGTCCTATTTCTACTACCACAGATAACCAGACAAGTCCTATTTATACGACCACAGATAACCAGACACGTCCTATTTCTATCACCACAAATAACCAGACAAGTCCTATGTCTACTACCACAGATAACCAGACAAGTCCTATATCTACTACCACAAATAACCAGACAAGTCCTATTTCTACTACCACAGATAACCAGACAAATCAAATTTCTACTACCACAGATAACCAAACAAGTCCTATTTCTACTACCACAGATAACCAGACAAGTCCTATTTCTACTACCACAAATAACCAGACAAGTCCTATTTCTATTACCACAGATAACCAGACAAGTCCTATTTCTACTACCACAAATAACCAGACAAGTCCTATTTCTATTACCACAAATAACCAGACAAGTCCTATTTCTATTACTACAAATAAACAGACAAGTCCTATTTCTTCTACTACAGATAACCAGACAAGTCCTATTTCTACTACCACAGATAACCAGACAAGTCCTATTTCTACTACCACAGATAACCAGACAAGTCCTATTTCTATTACCACAGATAACCAGACAAGTCCTATTTCTACTACCACAAATATCCAGACAAGTCCTATTTCTACTACTACAAATAACCAAACAAATCAAATTTCTACTACCACAGATAACCAGACAAATCAAATTTCTACTACCACAGATAACCAGACAAGTCCTATTTTTACTACCACAGATAACCAGACAAGTCCCATTTCTATTACCACAGATAACCAGACAAGTCCTATTTCTATTACCACAGATAACCAGACAAGTCCTATTTCTACTACCACAAATAACCAGACAAGTCCTATTTCTATTACCACAGATAACCAGACAAGTCCTATTTCTACTACCACAAATATCCAGACAAGTCCTATTTCTACTACTACAAATAACCAGACAAGTCATATTTCTACTACCACAAATAACCAGACAAGTCCTATTTCTACTACTACAAATAACCAGACAAGTCCTATTTCTACTACCACAAATATCCAGACAAGTCCTATTTCTACTACCACAAATAACCAGACAAGTCCTATTTCTACTACCACAGATAACCAGACAAGTCCTATTTCTACTACCACAAATAACCAGACAAGTCCTATTTCTACTACCACAAATATCCAGACAAGTCCTATTTCTACTACCACAAATAACCAGACAAGTACCATTTCTACTACCACAAATATCCAGACAAGTCCTATTTCTACTACCACAAATATCCAGACAAGTCCTATTTCTACTACCACAGATAACCAGACAAGTCCTATTTCTACTACTACAAATAACCAGACAAGTCCTATGTCTACTACCAGAGATAACCAGACAAGTACCATTTCTACTACCACAAATAACCAGACAAGTCAAATTTCTACTACCACAAATAACCAGACAAGTCCTATTTCTACTACCACAAATAACCAGACAAGTCCTATTTCTACTACCACAGATAACCAGAGAAGTCCTTTTTCTACTACCACAGATAACCAGACAAGTCCTATTTCTACTACCACAAATAACCAGACAAGTCAAATTTCTACTACCACAAATAACCAGACAAGTCCTATTTCAACTACCACAAATAACCAGAGAAGTCCTATTTCTACTACCACAAATAACCAGACAAGTCCTATTTCTACTACCACAGATAACCAGACAAGTCCTATTTCTACTACCACAGATAACCAGACAAGTCAAATTTCTACTACTACAGATAACCAGACAAGTTCTATTTCTACTGCCACAAATAACCAGACAAGTCCTATTTCTACTACCACAAATAACCAGACAAGTCAAATTTCTACTACCACAAATAACCAGACAAGTCCTATTTCTACTACCACAAATAACCAGACAAATACTATTTCTACTACCACAAATAACCAGACAAGTCAAATTTCTACTACCACAAATAACCAGACAAGTCCTATTTCTACTACCACAAATAACCAGACAAGTCCTATTTCTACTACCACAAATAACCAGACAAGTCCTATTTCTACTACCACAAATAACCAGACAAGTCCTATTTCTACTACCACAAATAACCAGACAAGTCCTATTTCTACTACCACAAATAACCAGACAAGTCCTATTTCTACTACCACAAATAACCAGACAAGTCCTATTTCTACTACCACAAATAACCAGACAAGTACCATTTCTACTACCACAAATAACCAGACAAGTCAAATTTCTACTACCACAAATAACCAGACAAGTCCTATTTCTACTACCACAAATAACCAGACAAGTCCTATTTCTACTACCACAGATAACCAGACAAGTCCTATTTCTACTACCACAGATAACCAGACAAGTCCTATTTCAACTACCACAAATAACCAGACAAGTCAAATTTCTACTACCACAAATAACCAGACAAGTCAAATTTCTACTACCACAAATAACCAGACAAGTCAAATTTCTACTACCACAAATAACCAGACAAGTACCATTTCTACTACCACAAATAACCAGACAAGTCCTATTTCTACTACCACAAATAACCAGACAAGTCCTATTTCTACTACTACAGATAACCAGACAAGTCCTATTTCTACTACCACAAATAACCAGACAAGTCCTATTTCTACTACCACAAATAACCAGACAAGTCCTATTTCTACTACCACAAATAACCAGACAAGTACCATTTCTACTACCACAAATAACCAGACAAGTCAAATTTCTACTACCACAAATAACCAGACAAGTCCTATTTCTACTACCACAGATAACCAGACAAGTCCTATTTCTACTACCACAAATAACCAGACAAGTCAAATTTCAACTACCACAAATAACCAGACAAGTCCTATTTCTACTACCACAAATAACCAGACAAGTCCTATTTCTACTACCACAGATAACCAGAGAAGTCCTATTTCTACTACCACAGATAACCAGACAAGTCCTATTTCTACTACCACAAATAACCAGACAAGTCAAATTTCTACTACCACAAATAACCAGACAAGTCCTATTTTAACTACCACAAATAACCAGACAAGTCCTATTTCTACTACCACAAATAACCAGACAAGTCCTATTTCTACTACCACAGAAAACCAGACAAGTCCTATTTCTACTACCACAGATAACCAGACAAGTCCTATTTCTACTACCACAAATAACCAGACAAGTCAAATTTCTACTACTACAGATAACCAGACAAGTCCTATTTCTACTACCACAAATAACCAGACAAGTCCTATTTCTACTACCACAAATAACCAGACAAGTCAAATTTCTACTACCACAAATAACCAGACAAGTCCTATTTCTGCTACCACAAATAACCAGACAAGTCCTATTTCTACTACCACAAATAACCAGACAAATGCTATTTCTACTACCACAAATAACCAGACAAGTCAAATTTCTACTACCACAAATAACCAGACAAGTCCTATTTCTACTACCACAAATAACCAGACAAGTCAAATTTCTACTACCACAAATAACCAGACAAGTCCTATTTCTACTACCACAAATAATCAGACAAGTCCTATTTCTACTACCACAGATAAGCAGACAAGTCCTATTTCTACTACCACAGATAACCAGACAAGTCCTATTTCTACTACCACAAATAACCAGACAAGTCCTATTTCTTCTACCACAAATAACCAGACAAATAAAATTTTTACTACCACGAATAACCTGACAAGTCCAATTTCTACTACCACAGATAACAAGAGACCTGCAATTTATACTACCAGAAATACCCTCATGACTCCTAATCTTGCTAACACCAATAACCAGACAAATCAAATTTCTACTACCACAAATAACCAGACAAGTCCTATTTCTACTACCACAGATAACCAGACAAGTCTTATTTTTACTACCACAAATAACCAGACAAATCAAATTTCTACTACCACAAATAACCAGACAAGTCCTATATCTATGACCACAAATAACCAGACAAGTCCTATTTCTACTACCACAAATAACCAGACAAATACTATTTCTACTACCACAAATAACCAGACAAGTCCTATTTCTACTACCACAAATAACCAGACAAGTCCTATTTCTACTACCACAAATAACCAGACAAGTCCTATTTCTACTACCACAAATAACCAGACAAGTCCTATTTCTTCTACCACAGATAACCAGACAAGTCCTATTTTTACTACCACAGATTACCAGACAAGTCTGATTTCTACTACCACAGATTACCAGACAAGTCATATTTCTACTACCACACATAACCAGACAAGTCCTATTTCTACTACCACACATAACCAGACAAGTCCTATTTCTACTACCACAGATAACCAGACAAGTCCTATTTCTACTACCACAAATAACCAGACAAGTCCTATTTCTACTACCACAAAAAAACAGACAAGTCCTATTTCTACTACCACAAATAACCAGATAAATTTAAATGTTACTTTAGACACTACAAACAGCACGTTAGCATCAGTCGATGAGAACAAAAATGTAAATGTTACTTTAAACCCTACAAACACTACATCAGCTACAGTAAATATCAGTGCAGATACAAACACCACTACAGTCACTCCATCTACAATACCGACTTCATCCAATGACAGCACAAATCCAAACACTACTCCAGACACTACAAACAGTACGTTAGCATCAGTCGATGAGAACAAAAATGTAAATGTTACTTTAGACCCTACAAACACTACATCAGCTACAGTAAATATCAGTGCAGATACAAACACCACTACAGTCACTCCATCTACAATACCGACTTCATCCAATGACAGCACAAATCCAAACACTACTCCAGACACTACAAACAGTACGTTAGCATCAGTCGATGAGAACAAAAATTTAAATGTTACTTTAGACCCTACAAACACTACATCAGCTACAGTCAATATCAGTGCAGATACAAACACCACTACAGTCACTCCATCTACAATACCGACTTCATCCAATGACAGTACAAATCCAAACACTACTCCAGACACTACAAACAGCACGTTAGCATCAGTCGATGAGAACAAAAATGTAAATGTTACTTTAGACCCTACAAACACTACATCAGCTACAGTAAATATCAGTGCAGATACAAACACCACTACAGTCACTCCATCTACAATACCAACTTCATCCAATGACAGCACAAATCCAAACACTACTCCAGACACTACAAACAGCACGTTAGCATCAGTCGATGAGAACAAAAATGTAAATGTTACTTTAGACCCTACAAACACTACATCAGCTACAGTCAATATCAGTGCAGATACAAACACCACTACAGTCACTCCATCTACAATACCGACTTCATCCAATGACAGTACAAATCCAAACACTACTCCAGACACTACAAACAGCACGTTAGCATCAGTCGATGAGAACAAAAATGTAAATGTTACTTTAGATCCTACAAACACTACATCAGCTACAGTCAATATCAGTGCAGATACAAACACCACTACAGTCACTCCATCTACAATACCGACTTCATCCAATGACAGCACAAATCCAAACACTACTCCAGACACTACAAACAGTACGGAATCAAACGCAACTCAAGGTGTTACAAACGCACCAACAGGGAATGTCACACATCCCAACGACACCACACTGGTCAGCACTACACTTTTCCCAATCAGCACAACACTGATCACATCTACCGATCTCTCGGCCATCACACAACCTAACAACGCATCAGTCTCATACACAAACATTACAGAATATACCACCGTCACTCTAACAGATACAACATCCTCATCCTATAACCTGACAGAATCAAACCACACACTGGGTGTCACAGTCACAACAACAGACAGCACAACCACAAATTCCTCAACAATCACACGACCTAACGGAACATCAACCTCTCTCAATGTTACAGACACAACAACATTGTCACCCAATAATACAACACAACCAAACACCACCTTCATATCTACAAACACCACCATATTTTCTGAGACATCAGTGTCATTTAACACAACCTTCCTACCAAATACAACAGAGCTGAGCACAACAAATTTTACAACTCCGCAGAATTTCACCACAGAGAACTCGACCACAGAGCCGAACACCACGGCTTATCTAGCCAGCAACTTCACTACAAGTTATTTAGATCAAAACACCACATCAAGTCCATTTAACGTTACACAGGTTACAACTAATACTACCCTAGTAAGTTATAGTACAAACAATAGTTCGACATCAAGTTCTCCAAATAGCACAGACAGCCCTGGCAATCACACCACATCCACCAGCATAACCTCCGCTCCAGATAAGAATCTCAGTACAACATTAACACCTAACACTAGCAGCATAGTTTCAACTACTATTACAACAGCAGGACCACAAAACATCACTGCACAGGCAGGGACGAATACCACCACCATCACCACCATCATTACCACCAACACCATTACCACCACCAACGGAACAGGTTAGTCCATTGACTTGCTTCAGACTGTTTGATTCAAAGGTGCAGATTTAAATAAAAGATAATATATAAATACTATATGTTCCACACATTTTAGAGAATAGATATTTAACAACGAGGGTCTTTTCTACCTTTAGTTAATGAAGTTTAGACGATAACACTAATTGTCTAATGATAATCCTAAGATAATACTACAGTAATTACTTATACGTAAAAGATATCTAGGGGGGCACGGTGGCTTAGTGGTTAGCACGTTTGCCTCACACCTCCAGGGTGTGTGTGTGTGTGTGTGTGTGGAGTTTGCATGTTCTCCCCGTGCCTCAGGGGTTTCCTCCGGGTACTCCGGTTTCCTCCCCAGGTCCAAAGACATGCATGGTAGGTTGATTGGCATCACTGGAAAAATTGTCCATAGTGTGTGAGTGTGTAAGTGAATGAGTGTGTGTGTGCCCTGCGATGGGTTGGCACCCCGTCCAGGGAGTATCCTGCCTCGATGCCCGATGCCGCCTGAGATAGGCACAGGCTCCCCGTGACCCGAGAAGTTCGGATAAGAGGTAGAAAATGAATGAATGAATGAATGAATAAAAGATATCTAATGGACACAAAGGGCCAATCATCCACTTTTTTGGCTAGCTTGGGTAACAACAATGTAATCATAATGTTTTATGACATTTATATTAGAGACATCATTTTTATATGGCTCATATGTGAGTTCAATCAGACCTGAAAGTAACAAGCTGAAAATATTTTTACAAATAATTGTTCTTTGTAAAATCTAAACAAAATTAAACATGTTTTCAACTAGATTGAACCATTGAACCAAATAATCATGAGAAACTAAAGAACCAATGGATAGAAGTTTGGTTAGGTTGTTAAAATGATAGCAGTTCGCTGAGTACACATGATATACAGGTGAATTATTTCCAGCATGTCACTTTCTTACCTCATGTTACAGTGACCACAAGTTCTCTGGGTTTGGTAAATCAGCTTCTGAACCAGTCTCAGGATACATCCACACTGAACTCCTCTCAAGTGGACAATGTGGTCAGGAAACTGGAGGATATTCTCTCGGCGCCAAACATCAGCCTTAATGTGTGTCAGGCTGCTCTGTCTGTTGTTAACAATCTCCTCAATGCTTCTGCAGGCTCTTTGGCCTCCTCATCCAACCGGTAAGACACACCACAAACCCTGACATAAAAAGGAGCTAGAGAGCAATGAGAGCAATGACTAAGTGAAGATGTATACTGTATAAGAATTTGGGTAGGTGGCATTATTTATGGATTCTTTCTTTTCAGCTTGATCAAGGCTGTGGATCAGCTGGCGTTGAAAATGGTCATTCCGGACAATTCGGTAACAATCGCGTTGTCATCAGTTGCACTGGCGGTGACGAAGATCGATGGAAATAACTTTGCAGGAATGTCGTTTTCCATCAACAGTCCAACAGACATACTGGTAATGAAAGTTAGTTTGAATATATAAAAGGCAAGAGTTATCATAAAATATAAAATGTCCTTACCAGCCTATATTAATTTCTCTTCCCTGTTGATAAAAAGAACAAAGACCTGAAGACTTTTCTGTGTGTGAAACTTCGGCTTTACCGCTGACTGTTCCAGCATTAATCCTGTCATGATTGTGGCTGTGTGTTTTGTTCCAGATGAAAAGCAGGAGCAGGAGGTCTGTTGGAAGTCCATCTGCTCAGGGTTCCATCACACTTCCCTCCTCTCTGACCAGCGGTCTGTCCCCAGAGCAGAAGCAACAGGCATCTCGGCTTCAGTTCACGTTCTTCCAAAAGAGCTCACTGTTTCAGGTAAGGACCATGTAGTGTCATACCGTAGCCATGTATATAAACGAGACAATAAATAGGTCTTCTTTATCATATGATACGTGTGAATTATTGCAGAGCCAACTCAATAACCAGCAACTGGGCAGCCTCATTCTGGGGACCAGCGTCGCCAACCTGTCCATCAGAGACCTGAAAGACAACGTGGTGTTCTCTCTGCAGAACACGACCACTATAACGGTCCGTATTCTCTCGCTCATCTGCAGCACCGCAACCTTAACTGTCAGGTTTCTGACGGATTTCTTCTTCTTACTCATTTCTACAGGAAAATCTGAATTGTGTTTTCTGGGACTTTAACCAAAATGGTGAGACACTTTACCATCATTTACTAAACTGTACCATTGCTTGTAAAGGTGCAGCACATTAACTGACAGGAGAAAGATACATACAGTATTTACCATAAATGGTGTATAGTCCATTGTTAAAAACCATTGTTCAACCTTAAAGAAACACTCACTCACTCACTCATTTCCTACCACTTATCCGAACTTCTCGGGTCATGGGGCCTGTGCCTATCTCAGGCGTCATCGGGCATCGAGGCAGGATACACCCTGGACGGAGTGCCAACCCATCGCAGGGCACACACACTCTCATTCACTCACACACACACACACACACACACTATTTTCCAGAGATGCCAATCAACCTACCATGCATGTCTTTGGACCGGCGGGAATCGAACGGCGGGAATCGAACCCCGACCCTTGAGGTGTGAGGCAAACGTGCTAACCACTAAGCCACCGTGCCCCCCTTAAAGAAACACAACATTCAATTTCACAAATGAGTACAAGCAGTAAGAGCAAAGGTCCAAACCATGTCTCCTTGTGGGACCTACAGGCAGTAGAACAGCTTTTCACCTGAAAGTGAAATATACTTTCTTTATACTTTATAACACCATCAGACCAGTCAGAAGAGCGAGAGCTGTGCTATGAGTATGTCTAATAATCCGTTTGATGTCCTGTAGGTGGAGCAGGAGGATGGAACAGTAGCGGCTGTTTTCTCCTGAACAGCACAGATAACGAGATAAAGTGTAGCTGCAACCACTTGACCAGCTTCGCAGTGCTAATGGTGAGCATTAATACATCCAACTCGGCATCGAGTCTATACGAAAGATCTGGAAGTAAAACTGAAATGTGGATTTTTCAGATCTTTAGGGTTTAAAGACAGATTTCGGTCTAAATAAGAACACTTCCTGCTTTATTTCAGTTACACGCTAACAATCAAAAACTCTTTGGTATCTAGATGAAGTTGTTTTGTTTTTTCTTTGTAAAGGACATCTCCAGAGGTGGATCGAATGACAAATTGCAGAACACCATCCTCACCTTCATTACATATATTGGATGTGGACTTTCTGCCATCTTCCTTGCCATCACTCTCCTCACCTACCTGGCCTTTGAGTGAGTCAATAAAAAAATCCTTTCATATCTTCTTCAAACCTGAAACGATTAATGAAGTCATGCTTATTTTTTTTCTCTATGCTTTTTATTTCCTCAGAAAAATCCGCAAAGACATTCCATCCAAGATCCTCATCCAGCTGTGTTTTGCACTTTTCCTTCTCAACATGGTCTTCCTGGTAGACTCATGGCTGGCACTCTACACCAATGCTGTTGGCCTGTGCATCTCCACCGGCTTCTTCCTGCACTACTTCCTGCTCGCCTCCTTCACGTGGATGGGTCTGGAGGCCTTGCATCTTTACCTGAGTATCATCAAGGTCTTCAAGAACTTTGTATCTCATTACATGCTGAAGTTCTCTCTGGCAGGATGGGGTGAGTTCCTACAGAGTTCCCCAGATGTTGGAGTTGCATTTGGATGTTTTACTAATGCTGTGTTTATCTGTGCATTTCAGGGATACCATTAATCATAGTTATCATCGTGATCGCGGTGGATAAAAATAATTATGGCCTCATTGCGTATGGAAAGTATACGGATGGAAGCACAGATGATTTGTAAGTTTGGAGCAAAATAATCACCATCAAATAATGGAAGTTGATGACATTTTTTAAAGCCTTGTTTTTCTTTTCAGCTGCTGGCTGAAGAACGATATAGCCTTCTACGTGTCAGTGGTGGTCTACTTCTGTGTGATCTTCCTGACCAACATGATCATGTTTGTGGTGGTTATGGTGCAGCTGAGACGCATCAAACGGCAAAACCCCCAAAATAACCAAAACCGCAAATGGCTCCAGGATCTGCGCAGCACCGCCGGTCTCACCGTCTTACTCGGCCTTACGTGGGGATTTGCTTTTTTTGCCTGGGGCGTGGTCAATTTACCATTCATGTACCTCTTCACCATCTTCAACGCCTTCCAAGGTGAGAGCTGTCAGAACATCTTCATCTATTTGAATGAGGATCGAAGATCGAATCAAACACGACTCACTGTTTGTTCTTTCTTATTTCCAAAGGTTTTTTCATCTTCGTGTTTCACTGCGCTTTAAAAGAGAACGTCCGGAGACAGTGGCGAATCTACCTCTGCTGTGGCAAGTTCAGACTACCAGAAAACTCAGGTACGGTTCCAGACTTTCACACGTGTAAACTGCTAACCAGCACCAGTAATGCACCAGGGTGGAAATGTGCAGTGCACCAGGAGACGATATTTACTTGCATCCTGTGATGTTCTAATGATTTGTTCCTTGTGTGTGCAGATTGGAGTCGTTTAGCAACCCAACACACCAAGAAGAGTTCAGTCATCACAGCCAACACTTCCCAGGCCTCTTATAACCATTCCAGTACCTCGAGGAACTCGTCAATGAGTGTTGACAGCTTGGGCTTAGCATCAAACTTTAACAGTCAGTTCTCCTTCCATCGAATTTCTACAGAAGCACCTCGTACCACAGCGCCGCTGAATTCCTGATTCCGTTCACCTTTTATAGCAGCAGCTCTGACACATGAATGCGCTCGGTTCTAATACCTTCTTGTTTCCATAGTAACAACTTGTTCGGGTTCTGTATGTCAGAACCCCTGACATTAATAAAGGTCAAGTTTTCTTTAACAAGATATTTATTTACATCTCATTCAAAACCCTGGAGTCTCTAGAGTTTAGCACCAGGAGTCATTTCTTCCGACGTCTTCAGAACGTCGACGAGCTGCATATTTTTATCTGACTGAGCTCAAGAGAGAAAGAAAAATATGAAGGAACGTGCGTTTATACTGTAGCTGCTGTAAGAACTGTGAGAACAGGGTTGTAGGGACCTCTGCTCTATAGTACCGCCGACACTCGTGTCGATTGCGTTCCTACAGCAGCGTGACACAGCATGTTTTATTTCTGACATTTTGTTCAGATTTGGTTGATGCATGTTTTTGAAATGACACCTTGTTTATTTCCACATTATAGACTCACCGGTGGATGACAACGTGTTCGGGTCCACAGAGGAGTCCAACCAACTCGTTCGCCGCCGAACCTAGCTAGAACCAGAGCTCTCTACACGGACGGGTGCGAGACGTGTCATGGTTTAAGGACAAAAACCGTGGACATAGTGAACAGTTTTGCACTACAGTGGCTCAAATCTTCGACTCACGGATGACTTCTAGGATGCGTTTCGATCTCGTTCCGTTTTCCCAGGAGATCTTCTAGATCTTCAGCAGGATGAAACGCTTCATGAAGGATGGAACAAATGTGCAACAGACGAACAGTCCCTGAGAGTACCTGAGATCTTCCATCGTTCACCACACCACATATACACGATATTATATAATGAGGACAGAGATGCATCTACAACCAAGCAAATAATATTCCAACGAACTTCAGTACACATCGATTTTGGACCAAGACTCGAAGAGTGTTCATTATGAACAGCTCTGTTTCAATATCAAACAGACAGTAAAAAAAAATGTTCTCTTACAAAAGATGAAAATTAACAATACGAAACAAACCGCCTCAGTTTATGAAGAAAGCTGAAAGCCGAAAGTCTTACAAAAAGCAGTATTATACACCTATAAAAAGTCATGAAACGTTTAGAAACGTCTCACAGACTGAAATAGTTCATGTCTTCTCGAATGCTTTAAACAAAGCGCTATACAATAACAGGAGTAAAAGATTTAAAGCTGTCGTGTGTTTAGTGTCTTAACCCTCTGAAGATTGTTATTTATGGAACCTAAAAAAAAAAGACAGAAAGCAATAAACTTGAGAAAGTTTGTATATTCGATCAGATGATCATAAATTAGTTTCATTGATATTTATTAACGGTAGAAAGAAAAAAAAAAGGATCGTCCTGGGTGTGGTCCTGCATCACGGCCGGCGTTCCCGGGATAGACTCCCCTGTGACCCTGACCGAGATGATGATGATGATGATGATGATGATGATGATGATGATGATGGACTGCTCACGTTTCCTCTGCACTCAAACACATCTCACTTTAAATATACCATAATTACTCATGTTTAATATCATTTAATTAACAACATGCATAGAATTTCTAAGATCTGGTCCTGAATTTCTTGTCAAATTAATTTTGCTGTAAAAATGAATTCTCTGTGTGTTTATCAGGATTTCTTTTTTTTTTTTAATTTTCTTTCTTTCCTTTTTCTTTTAAAATATTATTTATTATTAATATTATTAATAAGTATTTAATAAAAGTATTAAAAGTGCTATATAAACACTCCATCGCCTACTTCTTGTTGTTAATAATAATAAAAATAATAATAATAATAATAATAATAATAATAATAATAATAATAATAATATAATAATAATAATGTAATGACCTGTCCCCTATAAGCAGCGGTTATTGTTTTAGTAAATTTTTTGGTCCATTTTTTATTTTTATTTTTTGTAGTTTTTTTTTTTGTAGTTTATAAATAAATACATTTTCTGGTCAGATTTACATCATTTTTAACTTGCAAAGTCCTACTTTGACTAAAACCTATTTTCATTGATAATCTTAATGATATATATTTGCTTTATAAACAAGGACCATTTTATTTGATGTACATTAACAATCAACACTGAGGAAAATAAACCCCTTTGTCATAGTCATACTGACACTGGAGACTCCTTCCATGAACTCGCTTTTTAATCTGTTCGTGTGCCATCACGAGGTTATTCTGATAAGGATTCACATTCGTGTGAAAGAAGCGTCGTAACGAGCTTCTTCTCCTGAAATCAGGTTGTGTTTAAGGTTCAGGTGTAGACGCTCCAGTAGATGATGTTAAAGGTGAGGTAGGCGAGAGGAAACAGGATCCTGGAGTACGAGTCAATTATGTAGCTGTTGCTCATGAGCAGCTGGAGGTGGTATCTCAGCGGTCGTGTTTTCCGTAGACGTGTTCCCAGAGCAGGAGGAACCTCAGGAACGCTGGAGTTCTGAGAAGACATGGGAGGTTCCACACCGAGATCCGTCAGCTGAGGAAAGGTGCTGAGCTCCATGTCCGGGTCGTGGAAACAGCCATCGAAGGCCATGGCCTGGGACGTGTCGAAACTGGGGAGCTACAGACAGGAAGGAAGCATCAGTACAAACATTCCTAAGGAAGTGAAGTTGCCCTACTGCAGGGTGGTAAAAGTTGACATGTGGTGTTTTTACCAGCAGATGGCAGCTTTTCACTAGTTTAAAACACATCAAACTCAACTGATCAAAGCACTTTTACAAAGCCACGCCCACAAAACCATGCTCACAAGCCGTATTTACCTATAAACGAATTCGATTAAAAACCCTTCACAAAGCCCCGCCCACAAAGGCTATTGACTCCATCTGATCGGAGATCGATGATAAAACCACGCCCACTAGTTGCGTTCACTCGTTAATAAATCGACAAATTTTATCAAAGCGTTAATAAAGATTAAAGGAACTTAATCAATTAAAATAAACGAGGAGATCTCAAACCTTCCCCTTCTTCATCTTCTTCATCTCCTCCACGGTGGTGAAGTAGTTGACAGCAGCGTATTCGATGACTGACAGGAAGACAAACAGGAAACTGGACCACAGGTAGATATCCACCGCCTTTACATAGGACACCTGGGGCATGGAGGCTGACACGCCGGTGATGATGGTGGACATGGTCAAGACGGTGGTGATTCCTGAGAAGAACCAAAAACAGGTCCGTAATGTAACACCACGTGTGGACAAAAGTGGAGAGATTTGTAAATAGAAATGCAGACGAAATGTTTTCCATGCATTTAACAGATCTGGTAGAGAGAGTGTTTGTACATGGGTCGGTTTGCTCAAGTACATAACTAGGTGTGTGTGTGTGTGTGTGTGTGTGTGTGTGTGTGTGTGTGTGTGTGTGTTTGTGTGTGTGTGTGGTACCGAGTGAGACACGAGCAGGTACGGCTCTTCTGTCGATCCAAAAGGACACCCAGGAGAGCACCACCATTAACATAGTGGGAAAGTAGGTCTGCAGCATGAAGAAGAAAATGTGTCTCCTGAGGATGAAGTTGATGTAGAGTCTGTTGTACCAGCCTGAGCGGAAACGGAGACAAAGCCGGCCGTTACTCAGCACTTTTTCAGCCAAAGATGTACAAGGAGCTTCAGAAAGAAGGACAAAAAAATCAGTGTACCGGTGCTGCTGTAGAAGGCCAGGCCGCTGGACGGGTTGAACTCCTCTATAAAGAACTGCGAGAGAACGATCTCATCTGTTCTGAGAGAGTCGTTTCCGTTCTTCCAGTACAGCATGAGGTCGTTTTCATTATAAGCGTCTGTGCGATAACGAGTCAGGGTTTATTACAGTGCAGCAGAACGTCATTAGAAATCAGCAGGAGATCACCAGAGGGACGTTTATGGACAGAAATGGAGGAAAGTGTTTGAATAAAGTTCAGGTCTTATACATATGTATGAATAATACACACGTCACCTGAAAGTGTGTTCTTTAGGTGTCTTTAATTAAATACTATGTTCGTCATGATTTGCCTTTAAAACATAGGACATGAAATACAAATAAAAAAATACGAATTTTAAAGCCGAAGATCAAACATCTGCAAATAAAAGAAAAATAATCGTTAAAATTCGACTCGATTAGCAAGTTAGCAAATTCTATCCGGGGAGAGACGTGAGGTCGGATGTTAGTGGGGTGCTGCTTTACCTCACACGTGGTGGACGTTTCGTCAAGTCGATCATTGGATTAAAACTTTTTGTAATTGTTGTGAAGGTAAAGAAACACTTACAGCTCTCCAGCTCCAGGGAACAGTTCTGAGTGTCCAGAGGAAAGCTGCTGAAGTCCATGGAGCACTGAGCCGTTACCGTTATCCTGCAGCAGATCAAATCACTTCACACATCACAGGGTTTAGCAGAACTGCTTCAGTCCAACAACTAACACACTTACAGCATTTAGAAGATGCCTTTATCCAGAGTGACTTACATTTTATCTCATTTTTTATACAACTGAGCAATTGAGGGTTAAGGGCCTTGCTCAAGGGCCCCAGCAGTGGCAGTTTGGTGGATGTAGGAATCGAACTCACAACCTTGCGATTGATATCCCAACACCTTAACCACTAGGCTACCACATTTCACACAGCAGGAGGAGCATTAACACCATACACAGGTTTATACCTCATAAAACCTTCAGAACTGTGAGATTAATCAAAGCTCTGATCAGAGAGCCGGTAGATTAACGACGTGAAATCCTTCAGTGGGACATTTAACTCCCTAAAAACTCTCTCCGCCGACTTCACCTACAGACGGAGCAACTTGTTCGGTGTAGTTGTAGTGTGTGACACTGACACATAGATTTTTCACCACAAACGCTATCGACATTCTCTGTACTGTTTGTTCGAGTCGAACGAATTTTAAATAAAAAAAAAATAATAATCTTGAAGTAGAAAGACAGAAATGTGTGGAATTGTCGTAAAAGGATGAATTTCATTTCACCGAACGTATTTACATTTACATTTAATTTAGAGGTGTAACGTCTGGAGAAATGAAGATGTTGTAGACTCTCGAGTGTTTGTGAAACTTTCCATTTCTTTCTATAACATTTTGCACGTTAAATTTCAGTCCATCGGAATTTGGTGCCTGCTGGTGAACGTTTTCTTGGAGAAGTGATTCTGTGCATGAAAACATCTCCCCAAACACAAGAGGTCACCTGACGCTATAAAGCACGTTTCCGTCTGGGTAAACCCTCAGCATGATGTTCTCCATGGTGGTGTCGTGAATGAAGGAGCGCTTTGAGTGGACGAAGAAGACGTCAGGAACCCAGATCTTCTTCACCAGCCGGGCGTCGAACGTCCGGCTCAGGTTGTTGCCCGAGGGAAAAGCCAGACGCTCGTCTTTCCAGTAATGCCTCAGGTAGAGCGTCATGGTGAAGTCCTGAAGAACAAACAGGAACCAAACTCACACCGGCGTTCGGATCCAGAGTCACAGATCCAGATGTTGGATAAAAACGGTGAAGTGTTTACCATGTTGACCTCTGAGATGCTGTCTAAACTCTCCACCTGTACGTCGATGCCTACGGGAATGGCTGAGCCTGTAGGGGACAAAACACAGCGGTGTGGGACACGGGGGGTGGGGGGGGGGCACGACACACGTGTGAACAAGGCTGAACATCTCCTTTCGTTCGGGACTGTGAGTGAAAGTGGGCGGCTTTGAAATGGGAGAAGCAGAAGTATTGTTTCGAGGGTTTTTGTTTGAGAGAGTAGAAGGCGTTGTCCGGTGTGTTGAAATACCGCACACGGGGAAAATGTAGGCTGAACGTCAACACGACATCGGACGCCATGGTGACGGACCGGTTTTACTGAGACTGACTGTAAACCTCTGGAGGGAAACGGCTGAAACTTCACCGACGGAATCTAGGAATATTTATTTCATCAGAGTTTAAGAGAAATTTCTAACATCGGATCAGGGAGTGATTCCTTTTACACCACAGTTTCTCTACAACCACCACAATGTTTGCTTTATTAAAGAACAAGGCAGCATTTCTACAGTCTATAGTTACGTGTGATATCGCGGAACGTGTAAGAAACACAGAACGTTCTCACGTAGGTCACGTGAACGAGCCGTTACCGTACAGCGGACTTAATTATATATAAACCTGTACGAGAGAATTAATCAACAACTTCTGACCAATCAGCATCCAGGAATCAGGAGCAATAACAAGACTAAAAGTTAAAGCTTCGTAGGAAGAAAAATCCATCAAGAAATCATGTAGAATTCATCTGCAACTAAAACTAAGTGCACGTTTAACGAATTAAAATTCAAATAGAACAGAAATATAAATATTTATATAATAAACAGCTAACATGTCTCTAACCACAGCTTCTCCTCCTTCTGCCTACATTTTACAAGGTCACGTGTTGTAGAGCTAAAACAAACTCCGACAGCTCACACGTCGAGACACGTCGGCTGCAGTAAACACGTCGTGGTCACAGACGAAAGCCACGGAGAGGAACGAGCGCTGATGGATGAAGCCGGAGATGCTTCGAGGTTTGAGGTTGTGGTGGTGATGATGATGATGGAGGGAAGTGTGTATTTGTGGAGCAGGAAGGCGTGTCTGCGGCAGGAGAAGTGAAGCCCGAGTTGTAAACTCCTAAAAGTTTTTAATCAGCGCCTCAGCAGACGGATGTGTTTTCACTCACGGCCGTGTGAACGCAGACGTCTGTGGAGTTTATTCAGAGGAAGATGAAAGGCTGAGGATCGTCACAACTTCAGGGGAAATCAGTTAAAATACAGCGGAAGTTTCTGATTATTGTTTAAAAAGTGTTTGTAAAAGTTTGTGCACCCTAAGGACAAAAAGATCAGAGCATGTGACACCACACACACACACACACACTCACACACACTCACACGCACACACACACACTCACACTCACACTCACACTCACACTCACACACACACACACACACACACACACACACACACACACACACACACACACACACACACACACACACTACTACTACTACTACAGCTGTCTTCACCTTCTGGGTTCCTCACTGGTTCTTTAAGTAGTTCAGGGTTCTCAGAGTTTTTCCTGACAGGGAGCTACACAGAACATTTAAGTTTAAATAAATGAGTTGTGCTGGAAAGTGTGGGAAGATCGGGATAGAGCAATAAGAAAGAGCGAGAGAAAGAGAGCGAGAAAACCAAAAAAGAGAGAGAAAAGGGGAAGAAAAGGGGGAGAGAGAGAGAGAGACGAAGAGAGAGGAGAGAGATAGGAGGAGAGAGAGAGCAGAGGAGAGAGCGAGAGAGAGAGAGAGAAAAGGTGAGAGAGAGAGAGAGAGAGAGAGAGAGCACAGGGGAGAGAGAAAGAGAGAAAGAAAAACGAGAAGATAAGGGAGAGAGAGACGAGATAGAGATCGATAGATAGATGATAAAAGGAGAATAGAGAGATATAGAGATAGTATCATCGATAGATGCTACGAGTCTTATCTAATAGAGCAGATTAAAGGATATATATCATACGAGATCATATGAACTGAGATGCTCTGCTATCTACTCTCCGCTATCTCTACTGCTCTCTATCTACTATTATCTCTCTCTCTCTATCTCTCTCCCTGACCTCCTGCTATCTCTCTATCTCTCTCTATACCCTATCTCCTCTCTATGATAGCTCACTCTCTCTCTCTCTCTATCTCGATCTCTCATCTATCCTTTAATCTGAAATGAAATGGTTCTCATTTTTTCTCTCCTGCACCTGCTTAACAAACTGACCCTAATCCAGAACACAGGAACGTTACATCTGTGACTCAGGTAGCTGTGTGTGATTTGTGTGGCACAGATTTGGGTCAGCTCTATATTAGGGCATGTGGTCAGGATGACGTACTCGTGGTGCTGTTCTGACCTCCAAATCCTGGTCTCATGGCGAAGTCGGTCCTCGATCCTCAGCAGCTGCTCGGTTTTGATCAGGAGAGATGGTGCTGTCTGCTTTTTCAGCTTGTAGTCAATCCGGCTAGGTGTGAGAGTGAAAAAGAAGAGGTCAGGGATTAAAAGCGTAATCTGTGTCAACACAAGCTGGAATTATTCTTATTTAAGTGACATGTAGAAGAAGAGCAAAGCAACTCCACGCTACAGTTAATGATCATTTCACTGAACTTTTATTTCTCACAGCGTTTTCAGTCCTGGACTCTGATTGGTCAGAAGTGGAGATTATTCTCCATCGCAGAATCTCGGACTAAAGGGCAGCTGCACATCACAGATTATATCCATGTTAATCTGCTGCTTTATGAGTTTTCTGAGACAAAAGAGAATTTTATTTCTTATCAGGAGTTGAAGCTCAGTGTTCAGCGTGGTGTAACAGTCAGGGTTTAAGTTTCGGCTTAAGAGTGTTTTACGCACACACACACACACAAACGACACAACACAACACACACACACACACACACGCACACACACGCAACACACACATAGCAAATATGCACGCGCACACACACGCAAATTCAACAGACACATAGACAACACAGACAGACAACATAAATTAGACAACACACACAGACAGGACACATGACATGTACAAACACAGAGACCACCACACAGAGACACGACACACACAGACAGGACACAGACACACCGGGACACGCATCACACACACAGACACACCACAAAGACAGAAAAAAAAAGAGAAAAAAAAAACAAATAAAAGCAAAACAAGAAAAAAAAAAAGAAAAAAAAAAAAAGAAGAAAAAAGATAGAAAAAAAAAGAAGGACAAAAAAAAAAAAAACCAAAGAAAAAAAAAGAAAAAAGAAGAAAAAAAAAGTAAGAAAACAAAAAAAAAAAAAAAAGGAAAAGAAAAGGGCAAAAGAAAAAAAAACAGAAAAAATCAATCAAAAACTGAAATTAAAAAAAAACAAGAAAAAAACAACAAAAAAAAAAAAAACACGACATAAAAATCAATTAAGACAAAGAAAGTACAAAAAAATAAAAAAATAACGACAAAAAAAAAAATAAGAAAAAAAAAGAAAAAAAAAAAAAAAAAGGAAAAAAAGCAAAAAAAAAGAGAAAGAAAACAACGGAAAAATATAAAAAAAAAACAAACAGGGAAAGACAAAAAAAAAAAGGAAAAAAAAAAAAGGAAAAAATAAAAAAAAGAAAAAGAAAATAATAAAATGAAAGGGAAAAAAAAAAAAAAAAAATAAACAAACCGACCAAAGAACAAAAAAACAAAAAAAAAAAGGTAATAGAAAAATAAAAAAGAAAAAAAATAAAAAAAAAAAAAAAGACAATAGAAAAAAAAAGAAAAAAAAAAAATAAAGAAAGAAAAAAAACAAAAAAAAAAAAGAAAAAAAAAAGAAATAAAAAAAAAGAAAAAAAGAAAAGAAAAAAAAAGGAAAAAAATAATAAAAATAAAAAGAAAAATAAAAAT
>NC_062542.1:17046227-17049059 GCF_022655615.1 Tachysurus fulvidraco | reverse complement strand
AAGGGCCTTGCTCAGGGCCCCAGCGTGGCTTGGGGGGAATGTAGGAATCGAACTCACAACCTTGCGATTGTATCCCAACCACTTAACCACTAGGCTACCACATTTCACAAGCAGGAGGAGCATTAACACCATACACAGGTATACCTCATTAAAACTTCAGAACTGCGAGATTAATCAATAGCTCTGTATCAGAGAGAAACCGGGAGATACACGCATCGTGGACATCCTCAGTGGAGACATGTTAACTCCCTAAAAACTCTCTCCGCCGACATTTCCTTCACACTCACAGACGGTGAGCAACTTGTTCGGGTGTGTTGTGTGATGTTGCAGTGTGATCCTCGACACATAGATTTTTCACCACAAACGCGTTATCGACATCTCTCGACTGTTTGTTCGAGGCGAACGAATTTAAATCATTTAATACTCGAAGTAGAACTAGAAAGACAGAAAGTGTGGATCGTCGTAAAACAAAGGAGACTTTTCATTCACCGAACGTATTTACATTTACATTTAATTAGAGTGTTGTAACGTCTGCGAGAAATGAAGATGTTGTAGACTCTCGAGAGTGTTGGTGAAACTTCCATTTCTTCGTACTATACATTTTGCACGTAAATTTCAGTCCATCGTGAATTGGTGCTGCTGGTCCTGAACGTTTCTTGGAGAAGTGATTCTGTGCATGAAGACTGAAACATACATCCCCAAACACAAGAGGTCACCTGACGCTATATAAAGCACGTTTCCGTCTGGGTAAACCCTCAGCTATGATGTTCTCCATGGTTCGTGGCCTGCCTGACATGAGGGATCGCTTTGATTTCGTTTCCTGTGGACGACAACGTATTTTGTAAGACGTCAGGAAACCAGATCTTCTTCACCAGCCGGGCGTCGAACGTCCGCTCAGGTTGGGCTTTTTTGCCCGAGGGAAAAGCCAGACGCTTCGTCTTTCCAGTAATGCCTCAGGTAGTTTTCCTAGAGCGTCATGGGAAGTCCTGAAGAACAAACTAGGAACCAAACTCACACCGGCGTCGGATCCAGAGTCACAGATCCAGATGTTGGCTAAATAAAAACGGTGAAGTGGTTACCATGTGACACTCGGAGATGCTGTCCTATAAACTCTCCAACTGCATTCGTCGATTTGCCTCGCGGAATGCTGAGCCTGTTGTAGGGACAAAAACCCCACAAGCCCCGTTGTGTGTTGGGGACAATCGGGGCCCCGGTGCGGGCTGCGGGGCGACGATAAGTACCACGACCCTTTTTTCTATCTCTACTCCAATTTCCCTCTTCCATCTTCAGTGGAACTCAATCCTACCGATGCCTGAACATCTCCGTTCGTCCGCACGGGACTGTGCATGTTGATGAAGTGGGCGGCTTTTGTCGAAATGGGAGAGAAGCAGGAAGTCTATGTTCGAGGGTTTTTGATCTGAGAGAGTTAGAAGGCGTCGCCGGTTTGTGCGGTGATGAATGAAATATGACACGGCCACACGGGGAAAATGTAGCTGCGCTGACGTCATACACGGACATCGGACGACGCTCATGGTGACGGACCGGTTTTTCACTGAGACTGACTGCTAAACACTGCGGCAAGGAAAAGGCGGACTGAATCTGAAACGTCACCGACGGAGGACATCTAGGAATATTTATTCATCAGAGTTAAGAGAAATTTTCTAACAGTCGGATCAGGGAGTGTGATTCCTTTACACCACAGTTCTCTACAACCACCACAATGTGCTTTATGTAACAAGAACAAGGCGGCAGCATTTCTACAGTTGTCTATAGTTACGTGTGATAGCGCGAAGGACTGGTCGGAAATCTGTAAGAAACACAGAACGTTCATCACGTCATGGTACTTTGTGAACGAGCGTTACGTACAGCGGACTTATATTTTATATAGAACCTGTACGTCGAGAGATATAATCAACAACTTCTGACCCATCAGCATCCAGGAGGATCAGGCGCAATAACAAGACATAAAAGTTAACGCTCGTAGGACAGAAAAATCCATATCAGACATCATGTAGAATTCATCTGCAACTAAAACTACGTGCTACGTTAACTGAATTAACATGTCAAATAGAAACAGAAATATATATATTTACAGAATATATTACAGCTAACATGCCTCTCTCACACCCAGCTCTCCTCCTTCCTGCTGACATTGTACAAGCGTCACGGTAGTTGTTTGTATTGTCGAGCTAATTAACAAACTCCGGAAAGCACGAAAAGGAGACCGAAAAGGAGCGAGGGGGGGAAAGTAGGGATGGTTTGAAGGCTGCCCCAGGGAAGGTCTGGGGTAAGTAGTCAGTAGTATTGCAGTAGTAACCTGTGCAGTAAACACGTCGTGGTCACAGACTGAAAGCCACGAGAGGCACACTTTTCTCTATTACCAAGGCTCGAGCGCGCGCTCACAGGATACGAAGCAGAGAGGCGGGACCCGCGAGGACGGGTGGGAGGCATTGTGCTGCGGCTGAGGAGGACGGAGGGAGGGAGGACGCTCGTTGTGTATTTGTGGTAGCAGGAAGGAGTGTCGGATGCTGGCAGGAGACGTGACATTGCCTCCGAGTTGTTTGGTAAACTCCTAAAAGTTTTGCATCAGCGCCTCAGCAGACGGAGATGTTCGGTTTCACTCATCTTGGCCGCTGTGTGAACGCAGACGTTGTGAGTTATCAGAGGAAGATGGAAAGGCTGAGATCGTCACACGTCAGGGGAAAAGGAAGGAAACGGGGGAAAGAAGTTAACAAGTACAGAGGGAAAAGGAGTTTCTGATTATTGTTAAATTAAAAGGTTTTGTAAAGTTTGTGGCACCCCTAAGGACAACCAAAAAAAAACAAAAAAAAG
>NC_062542.1:16966227-17041227 GCF_022655615.1 Tachysurus fulvidraco | reverse complement strand
CACACACACACACAATAGAGATCTGTATCTATCCAAATACAGAGAGAATACATCAACTCTTCTCCATCTACTCGTACTTCTTCTTTCATGAAGCTTGGAAGAAAACCTTAGAGTTTAAACAAATTAATTGATATTATCATTTTATTAAAGAATGGCCTGGGGAAAGATGGTGGGAGGTTTGTTTGTTTGTTTGTTTGTTTGTTTGTTTGTTTGTTTGTTTGTTTGTTTGTTTAAAGAAAATCACTCCAGTGAACATTGCCTATACATGGATATGATTTACAGGTCATAAATAATTTGAAGTTATCCCTCAGAAAATAAAAATCAAAACAAAGTGCTATAGCGCCACCTTCAGGATGAGTGGACTCGGCTCTCTCTGGTGTTTGGCCCCTTAATTGTGACCCAAAACCCTTCTATGTTTTTTCATGAATCTGTTCATCTATTAAAGGGAACTAAATGTTCGGAAACACTGCATTGTGGCGCCACCATCAGGCCGAACGGACTCCCCCCCACCCACCCCACCCCCCACCCCCATTTCAACGCGCTTTATTGTCATGACCATACACATGTACAGTTTTGCCAAAGCGTCACAACAAAGAGAAGAACATTTCTTATTAATAAACATTATTTAGAACATAGAGATTAATATGCAGTCGTATGCAAAAGTTTAGGCACCCCCTGACGATTTCCATGATTTTCATGTAAAAATTTTGGGTGTTTTATCAGCAATTTCATTTTGATCTGTCAAATAACTGAACTGTGTGTGTGTGTGTGTGTGTGTGTGTGTGTGTGTGTGTGTGTGTGTGTGTGTGTGTGTGTGTGTGTGTGTGTGTGTGTGTGTTATTGACTGTC
Source organism: Tachysurus fulvidraco (assembly GCF_022655615.1). Lineage (NCBI taxonomy): Eukaryota > Metazoa > Chordata > Actinopteri > Siluriformes > Bagridae > Tachysurus > Tachysurus fulvidraco. Next base: position 17,040,378 of record NC_062542.1, on the reverse strand, counting down.
CCTCAGGTTGTGACACACAGATACATGCTGTCCTGTTAAAATGCAGCTCTCCTTCATTTCCCCCAGCAGGATGTGCAGTGTGTCTAATTGGTTAATTGACATTAGACTCTTTTTACTCTCTCTCTCTCTCTCTCTCTCTCTCTCTCTCTCTCTCTCTCACAGGTGCTGGACCCCATAATTATAGACCAAAATGGTCTTTAATGCCCTTCTCTTTCTTTTCTGATCTAGGTTTTTTTCTTTTCCCCAGCATGTACACACACACACACACACACACACACATACACACACACACACACACACACACACACACACACACACACACACACACACCATGTCATCACAATGACCATTCACAGTTTAGATTACAGATTGTTTGTGTGTGAGTTTTGTTATTTAATCTGTCTCACTTGAGGAAGTATAACTACACTCCACCCCTGAGGAGGAGGTGGAGGAGGAGGAGGAGGAGGAGGAGGAGGAGGAGGCACGTGAAGTGAGGTGTGTAAAGTGAGTAATCGTTCTTCTTGTGCTGTTTTTAGGGGTGTGTGGAGAAAAAACCTGTCCTGATCGACACACACACACACACACACACACACACACACACACACACACACACACACACACACACACACACACACACAGACACACACGGGTGAGTAAACTCTCTTTAACTTTACTTTTTAATCACAGAGAGCACTAAAGAATAATAATTCTGAGTTGAAGGAATCAAAATGATTTTTCATAGAATCTGTTCACACCGAACCTTTAAAAGTCTGGTGGTTTTTTCTAAGAGTAAACAACGTCATCTATGATGTAATCCTCCTGTTAAAGAACCGCCTCAAGAACCTGAAAGGTTTTAATACCTTTAAAAGCTGTTTATTTTTAAGCTTGTACCAAGAGTGAGATGTTAAAATAGGTTTAAATAAAATGTTTTAATCTTAAAGACATTTAAAATGTCTTTATGGGGTCTTTATCATGTCGATTGCGTGCTGAATATTTCTTTAGTACTTTCTAATAAGGTTCTAAAAAAAAATAATCAGCCCCAATTTCGTCACTATAGAAAAAAGAAAACAATAAAATGTAATGATAAAAAATAAATAAAATAAAATGATTTCAGCCGAAATCAGAATGTAGGTGTCTAAAAACTATTTGCTTAAATTAAATCTAGGTCCAGCTCAGATAACATCCGAGCCACGAGTCACTGTGAAGGAAACAATTAGTCAAAAAAATTTGTTTTTCTTTCTTTACATTACACTTTGAAAATTAGCCTCATGCCTGAAGTCTGGCGGCGTGACAGCAGCAGTTAACTCGGGGGGATAAACAGCACGAGACGGGGAACGATCCGCATCTGGATTCTCTCCTGCAGCATGTTGATGCATGTTTGTTCATGGCTGCTGTGACTAAAGTATTTTAGTCGGTGTTAATGATGCGTGTGGATCTTGGAGGTTCCACAACTTGGTCTTCAACTAGAATGGAAAAGTTCATATACGTGAGTTTTAGTTCTAGAGAGACTGAAAATACAATCAAGTTCATTTCTACAATGTGTTTATAAAATCTACATCCGGACGTGTCGTTCGTGTTCTTTTTTTTTTCAGTTGTCCTTGTGTTTAACTTCATACGGAGTTCCACACAGAACCCAGTACTGAAGAACCTTCTGAAGGAATCTAAAAAAAAAAAACAGTTACACAGTCAGAGGCTGAGGCTTGAGCACTGATTCATCTGAACTCTCTATAAAAGTTGCTTTATTTTATTTATTTATTTTATTTATTTATATTAAATGTTGTGGATTCAGTAACATCTCTGGGCCTCGTGTTCATGCGCAGACATGATGAAAAGAACAGCTGCACACATCTGGACCCGCGTTCTCTTCACCTGGTTTCTTGTCGAGACGGATGGAAAAATTCCAGGTGAGATCATGTGATGTTTCTGTTTAATAAAGTCACGTCACGTGTAGAGAAAACGACGTGAAAAAAACAATACTGAAATGTGTACAGAATTTTCTATACAGGTCTGATGAAGGATTTGATAATGATGATGATGAAGAAGAAGAAGAAGAAGAAGAAGCAGATGATGATGATGATGATGATGATGATGATGATGATGATGATGATGATGCTGAGAAATGACTGAGACGGTGAAAAACATCAGGTTTTGCTGCTAATATGAAAAGAACCTCAAAATACTCGTAATACTGTACACTCTTCTGTTGGCTTTTCTCTCTGTTTAGACAAAGTTACCAATTAAAATATATAAAATTATAATAAATTATATATATATATATATATATATATATATATATATATATATATATATATATATATATATATAGAGAGAGAGAGAGAGAGAGAGAGAGAGAGAGAGAGAGAGAGAGAGAGAGTGACAGATAGATAGATAGATAGATAGATAGATAGATAGATAGATAGATAGATAGATAGATAGATAGATAGATAGACAGACAGATCTCGGTCTTGAATCCAACGACATTCATCTTCATGACCAACTCATTACTCATCATCATCATCATCATCATCATCATTTTCTTTCTCAAGCTTTTCATTTGTCTAGATTAGTGTAACTTTATTTCTTCTGTCTTTACACTTTTAAGTGTTTACATATTTTTGCACTCCTCTCTGCCTTTTTTATTGAGTCATTAAAATAGTTTTAGTTCATTTTTCTGTCTCTTCTTGAGCCACAAGACTGTAAAGCTACAGACAGACAGACATACAGGCAGACAGACAGACAGACATGCAGGCAGACAGACATACAGGCAGACAGACAGACAGACAGACAGACAGGCAGACAGACAGACATACAGACAGACAGGCAGACAGACAGACAGGCAGACAGACAGACAGACAGACAGACAGAGGGCAGTAACTCAGTGGCTCAGATCTCCACCTAATTATCAGTAATCCAGACATAAAAGAAACAGAAAGACAGAAACATGTTTCAGAGCTTTAAACCCTGATATATATATACAGTATATATTTATTTATTTCCCTCTATCAGATGTGCATGTGACCTGTCAGTACTCTGAGGACTGCGTCCTTCCCTGCAGCTTTTCCCCTTCAGGCAGGGAGGAGATCCGCTGGTTCAGACACGACGTCCTCATTTACGCTCATCCACAGAGCACAAAGTGGCACGAGCAGCTTTTTAGGAGCAGGACGTCTGTTCCAGATGATGCACTGTCACTCGGGAACGCGTCACTCCTGCTGCAGCGCTGTGTGCTGAGCGACAGGGGGCGCTACAGGTGTCAGGTGACAACAGGGGAAAAAACTAATGACTACATCATCTTACTCAAAGTGGAAGGTGAGCGAATGATTCGGGTTTAAACAGCACACACATCCTCTTATACCACAGCAACAGTTTTCATTTATGTCTGTCTCTCGTCACTCTCTCTCTTTTCTGTCTCTCTTCTTGTTTATAAGTTACAGCTGCGTAAATACTGACACTGGAGACTCCTTCCATCAATAAGGAGTTAAATAAAAATCTCCACACAAAAAAAGTGTCTCCATAACGACAATTAGACACATGTTTAATCCGAGCTGTGATCTGCATCCAGGAACGTAACACACCCCTTCTGACCAATCAGATCCCAGATCTCATGAACGCTGTGTTGTTCGAGTGTGTAAACTTCACCCGGTGCAGTTTAACCGTACTCTTCTCCATCGCTTCTTCTTTCCAGCTCCGATCCGCTCGGTGAACCTCGAGGTCACTCGTCTGAGCGGTTTTGAGGAGGTCAAGTGCTCCACGTACGAAGTTTATCCTGCTCCTCACATCTTCTGGTCCACTGATCCGCCCACACCCGTGGAGAAGCTCAAATACACCACCAGAAAAATGCCTGATGAGCAGGGGCTGTACATCATAGAGAGTAAACTGAAGAGACTGGGACAGCGGAGCGATCTCAGCTACATCTGCACCATGAACTCATCCTCTGCTGCTCAGATGTGGACGGCATCACTCGCTGAGACAGGTCTGATCATCGCGTGTAATAAACATGCTCCTATTCTCACTAACATAGAATTAAAAAATTAATAGATCGTTTGATGCATACACTGTTACCATGACAACAGAACCACTTAGCCATTATAACTCACCCATATTATTATTAACATTTAAGCAAAAAGGCAATTAACATTTCCAAAAAATTTGAAACGTCTTTACTCGTTAAATGAGCAAAACACTGAGTTTAAACATTTATAAACACCGTGAGTTTTTTCTCACAGCACTAATCGACCCATTTCCTGTTTTTCCTTCAGTTCAGAACAACGTCACATTCGAATCGAAGGTGTACTCGTTCTCCACCTGGATGGAAATCAATTCGACTGAAGGTCAGGACATCACCATCCCCTGCAGAAGCCCCTGGAACCTGCAGAACTTCACACTGACCTGGTCCTTCACCAGAGCCGACACGTCCACCATCATCTGCACTTATGACAGCAAAACACAGCTTATCTCCAACCTCTGGAACGGCACGGCGCAGCTCGACCCCCAGCGTGTACAGCAAGGCGACAGATCCCTGCGACTGCTCGCCGTCCAGAGCCTGGAACACATGGGAACGTACACGTGTAACATCTCAGCATCCCAAAGGAACCACATGGGACAAACCCGGGTTAACATCACGTCACAGCGAGCTGAAAGTACAGACATCCAGCTCTTTATTTGACTTCTGTTTCAAACACAAACATAAAGGAGTTAAATATAATCAGCAGTCAGACAGGGAGACGTGAACAGCACCTTGTTTCACAAACTAGTCTAATAATAATAATAATAATAATAATAATAATAATAATAATAATAATAATATGTATAATACTACTACCAATAATAATAATACTTATAATAATAATCATCATACTTATACTAATAATAATAATAATAATAATAATAATAATAATAATAATAATAATAATAATAAAATGTCAGTGGGAAATTCTTTAGATAAAAATTTAGAAACTAAAGAAAACCACAGACGTGTCACTTCAGACTGAAATGATTGACTGAGTTTGTGGAGAAACAGATGGAGAAACAGGTGGAGAAACATCTGGTAACACGGTCTGTAATTATATCAGAGGAGGATCGAGAGAAACAGGCCACGTCTAATCCAGTAATCCAGAAAAAAACAAGATCATACAGTAGAACCTGAGAGATGAAAATGACTCCAGGTCGCTGTGTAGATTCAATTTAATCCATTTTCATTCCAAAAATTTAAAAAATATAGAAATATAGAAATCTTGAAATTTCAGTGTTGAAGATTCTGAACTGTTTCTATTCAGACTTGTGATTATTGATCTTCATACAAAACTAAGTGAGTCATTACGATCCCCAAACTCACAAGGAGTCACCTGATGGAATCAACAGAGAAACTCACATTTTATTACAGATTAAAAATACAAATATCTCTGTTCTGAAATCGAGTGATTGATTCTGCTTTTCACTAAAGCTGTAGTTCATGACGTACCGTGATATTTTTTTTGTGATATTTATATGAATGAGATGGAAAATCTGTCCTTTTTCTGTCCTTGTTTCGTTCCTCTAGGCAAGGACCTGAAGGTGGTGAGCTCCAGGCCCTGGTGGATTCCCCTCGTCGTCGTTATCGTCCTGGGTATCGTCATGGCAGCTGCTATTGTAGGAATTGTAAAATTACAAAGTGAGCAGAAATAAAATGCCAAACTATTATGTATTAAAATATTTAATCTTCAGCTTAATATTAAACAAGACTCAATTCTTCTCCCTAGAAAAGTCCTCACGCTCCAAACCAACAGGAACAGCCAAATATTCCAAGGAGGTTAAAGGTAAATTAATGAATTATTTAATTCTTTACAGGGGTCACGGGGGCTTGATTAGCACGTGGTTAACACCTCCAGGGTTGGGGGTTTGATTCCCACTTCCTCCTTGTGTGTGTGGAGTTTGCATGTTCTCCCCGTGCCTCGGCGGTTTCCTCCGGGTACTCCGGTTTCCTCCCCCGGTCCAAAGACATGCATGGTAGGTTGATTGGCATCTCTGGGAAAGTGTCCGTAGTGTGTGAGTGTGTGAGTGAATGAGAGTGTGTGTGTGCCCTGTGATGGGTTGGCACTCCGTCCAGGGTGTATCCTGCCTCGATGCCCGATGACACCTGAGAAGGTCGGATAAGCGGTAGAAAATGAATTAATTAATTAATTAATTAATGAATTAATTCTTTACAGTAAATAAGTGAGTTTACAGACATGTTTGTTCTTTACAGTTACTGTAGACAAGAGTGAAGAATTAACAGAAGGAAGTCATTTAACATCGGATCAAAGTAAAGAGGACATGTGAGGAGGACCGAAGCCTCAACGGGATTTCATCAGAGGAAAAGGAACCGAGAGCAGAAGCTGAGCTGCATCTGGACGCTCGCTGCTGGACGTTTCTTCGAGATAAAGCGATTTTTATACCTCTTATTTTGCACAGAACTCTGAGACGTGATGCTGCCGTTCGTTTCGGATCACGTCACAGCTTCAGAACTCAACAATATGACTTATATGACAATATGACACCAGTTACAGCGACCCACTGAAATCACACACTTCTATTAAATCAAATAAAAAACTTACAATCTTACAATTTTACTCTTATTTAGATTCATATTCATGATTTCACATTTATGTTTTTAAAGCAAGAAAACTTGTTTTTTAGTTTAAAAAAAGCGTTTACATTTAAAATATATATTATTTTAAAAGTTTATAATTATATTTTATTTATATTGTAGAGGAAAAAAAAGTTTATATTTTCAGACCACAAACATTCTATTTTTAAGTTGCACAGAAATATCTTTAATATTAAGTTTCATTTCTGCTCTTTATTTCTTTATTTCTTAAACTCGTCTGCGATATTTCATGGGATCTGTTTTCCAAAATATCATTTTTTATTTAAATTTAAAGCTTGTGATCCTGGAACATTTTGAGATTTAACTGTTACAAAGTGCTGACACTGGAGTTACATAAATATTAAATAAACACTTACTAAAATTAAAATTCTGATCAAAAACTGTAACAACTCGAATCCCAATATAATTCTAACGTAAATAGCAAAAACATTTCTAATAAAAATGTAGTAGAAATGAAATGAAAAGAGTTTATCGTTATTGTATTTACTGTATATAATGACATTAGGAGCACGTCTCCTGTCGGGTGTTAAAGAAAATATCCACAAACATTCATTCATTTCCTACCGCTTATCCGAACTTCTCGGGTCACGGGGAGCCTGTGCCTATCTCAGGCGTCATCGGGCATCGAGGCAGGATACACCCTGGACGGAGTGCCAACCCATCACAGGGCTCACACACTCACACACTACGGACAATTTTCCAGAGATGCCAATCAACCTACTGTAACGAGTCTGTCTGTGTTTTCCCTTGTTTCTGTCTGCTGTCATTCCCTGATGTTAATTGTTGACCCCGCCCACCTATTTGTTACCATGGACATTAACTGCACACGTTCTCTTCCCCACGTGTTTTGTCTTATTCTGTGATTGCCTCCGTCTTGTGATTGGTTCTTGTTCCCTATATCTACTCTGTTTGTTCATTACCCTGTTGTGAGTCGTTGTTAGTATGCGCGCCGTCTCTGTCTCTGTCTCTGTCTCTGTCTCTGTCTCTGTCTCTGTCTCTGTCTCTGTCTCTGTCTCTGTCTCTGTCTCGGTCTCTGTCTCTGTCTCGGTCTCGGTCTCGGTCTCGGTCTCGGTCTCGGTCTCGGTCCGAACTGTTGTCACGATTAGTCACAGGCGAACGCGGCACGGGGAGAACATGCAAACTCCACACACACAAGGTGGAGGTGGGAATCTTACCCCCAAGCCTGGAGGTGTGAGGTGAACGTGCTAACCACTAAGCCCCCGTGCCTCCACAAACAATAATAAATAAGACACCACCATTTTTCAGCTATATACAACAAGTGATGATAGTTGAGAAGTAAATGATGTTTCACATTGAGCGGTCTGAGTAAGTGACTACACTTGTACATGTGTGTGTGTGTGTGTGTAGATAAAGTGTACATTAGTGTGTGTGTAGATAGTGTACATAAGTGTGTATATATAAAGTGTACATTAGTGTGTATAGATGTTAAATAAAGTCCTGATAGTGACTAAGACAAATTTAAATATAATGTAGTGACTGATCCCATCTGGTCTCACTGGAGATTATTATAGTAATACGATGGAAATGGTTTAAAGTGATTAATGATGTGTTTAGAGTAAGTTACAGTAGATGTGTTAGTTTAGATTTGTTAATATGACTATAAAGTTTTCATTCAATGTTTTTTATTTCAAACAGAAAGTACATTCTTTGCACCAAACATCTCCAACCAGTTCATCTTTACACGTAACCTTCGGCCAAGCCTCGGTGTGTAATGTAGTGAAACCAGTCTCCAGTCCTTCTCTATCAGGCGGGAATGAAAGCAGCCTTTGGTCACACTTTAAAGGAAACACTGTTCTGTTCACATTATGCAGCAAACCAGGTGGATTTTTCTGTTGTTTTGGACAATTGTAATGAGGACCAGAGCAGGAGGTGAGTAGAAACTTCACACGACTTTATTGTAGTGGATTAATCCGGTCTCTGTTCCTGAGAGCAGTTTATTATAGGAGCTGCTTTTAGATACGAGCATCCACAAGCTCTTACAGCACACAACTACACTGTACATTCACACAAAAGCACAATTTTATAATAAATGTATGACAAAACAAATTTAAAACTGTTGACAGTATTTATGAGAATAAATGCTAAAAGTTTTAATAATACATTACATATTAACAGTGGGGTCCATGTAGAGATCATGAGCATTATGAACATTATATAATAACGCATGGCCTTCTTCGACTTCCGTATTAGCAACACACAACCTTTTTTTTTATATCAAAAGCAAATCCCAGTTTCTTTCAAGATTTGAGCTTTAGTTGATCGGCAGATGTGAGATTCATTTCTGTTTCATTCACACAGACATCACGGTTACCTGCTTCATCAGCAGAGACTGTGTGCTTCCCTGTAAGTCCAATTATTCCGACATCGAGTGGCACAAAGCTGGTACAGAAAATCCAGTCCATGCTTTCAAGAATAACGAAGATAGTCTGGATAACCAGGATGCAGCGTTTACAGAAAGGACGTCTCTGTTCGCAGACCAGATCTCTAAGGGAAATGTCTCACTGCTGCTGAGACGGGTCAGGGTCGGAGATGAGGGAATATACACCTGCTACACCTTCTCCAACTCTGAGGACCTGGAAATAATTGTCAGGCTGGATGTGAAGGGTGAGTCTTGTACAGATGATTGATTCAAACATCATAGATCAGTTTGTTCAGTCATAATAATGAATCCAGACAGCAGTCTATCATGACACCTCACAAACTGTTCAGACCAACACACCAATCAACCTGGGAGATAATTGGTCCCTGGTGGCAGTGTGTCATATACATTAATTCGTTTTCTACCGCTTATCCGAACTTCTCGTGTCACGGGGAGCCTATGCCTATCTCGGGCATTGAGGCAGGATACACCCTGGACGGAGTGCCAACCCATCACAGGGCACACACTCTCATTCACTCCCACGCATACACTACGGACAATTTTCCAGAGATGCCAATCAACCTACCATGCATGTCTTTGGAAACCGGAGTTCCCGCAGGAAACCCCCGAGGCACGGGGAGAACATACAAACTCCACACACACAAGGCGGAGGTGGGAATCGAACCCCCAACCCTGGAGGTGTGACGTGAACGTGCTAACCGCTAAGCCACCGTGACCCCCCCTTGTGTCATATACATACAGTATTAGATATTGCATACATGACCTGGAGAAGGAGCTTTTCCATGCAGCTGAAGCTGATTTAAGTAACTAAAGTCAAATCATCACTCATTTTGGTTTAATATGGCAGGTTGATGAATAAAAACTTATGAGGATACTTAAGATAAGATCTACCTTTATTCGTTCGACGATGGGGGAAATTTCTATTTCTTGTCACCATGTATGTCTAAACATCCCAGCATGAATAACCAGGGTAGAAAAGGGTATCTACATGGGACTCGGTTCACACAGTTTATTCACAAAGACGTGATGTGACGAAGAGGAGATGTGCATTTTCAGATCCTGTACTAAGGTGAGAATTAATCGGTTTGTTTGTGCCCCTTTCTTTCAGCCCCGATTAAAAAGGTGAATATTAAATTTACAGATAAAGGAATTATCTGTAACACAAGCAACGTTTACCCAAAACCGATCATCACTTGGTATGAAAATCTCAGCTTACAAACAGACTTCACTACCGAGACACAGACGGACGAACAGGGCCTGTTCTCGCTCGAGAGCATTTTAACATACAGAAGAGATGTACAGAGTCAGTCAGAAGATATAAACACCACATACAACTGCTTCATCAGCTATGAGGACAAGAGCCAGACTTACAAAGCCAGCCTGAGACGAGGTGATAACACACACACACACACTCTCACACTCACACACACTCACACATACACACATACACACACACACACACACACATATACACTCACTCACACACACACACACACACACACACACACACACACACACACACTCTCTCAAACACACTCACACACACACACAAACACACTCTCACACACACGCACACACACACACACACACACACACACACACACACACACACACAAGCACGCACGCGCACACACACAAACACAGACACACACACACACACACATTCACACACACTCACTCACACTGAAAACTTCTAACACTCACACAACCAATGCTTCATCATTATCCATGTGGTTTAAATACAGAATATAAAACATCCAGATCAACTTTAAACTTGTTTTTATACTTCTACAGAAAAAGTGGACATTTACTCCGGACAGGACGCAATTATTCACTGTCCAGTCTCTGGAGGACAAGCTGAAGATTACACCATCACCCTGAAGTTTAACGAGTCCTCTACCATTCTGAAGACACGGGTTACTAACATCACAGAGCATTGGGCAGGAACACAGGTCCATCTGGGACATGACAGGAACGTCATGCTCTACAAACTGGACATGGACGAACATACAGGAAACTACACGTGTGAGACTTTTACTGAACTGTCCATCACTGAGGTGGTAGAAACCTCACTGCAGATCATATCAGGTGATTCTCTCATCAGCTCTTAAATCGTTAATCATTTTTTCTGTTAAATTATCGCATTAAATGTTTGTTTTTCTCCTCACAGATATTCATTATAACGGGATGGCTGAAGCTTTCACTGCAGCTGTTGCTGTCACGTCCAGCATATCGTTCATCATCTACTGTTTATGTGCTAGACTTGGTGAGATCACTTACACCTGTAATGTAAAGTCTATACATTAGGGATATTTATGAACCCTGGGGATTTATTGGAGTCCATTTGGACAGATTGGACTTTTGCATGCTCAAATTCTCGTCTTTAAAAGTGTTGAGTCATTTTCTGAGGCAGAAGCTCTGACTTCAGTGTAGCTGCAAATCACAGGTTTATTTGCAGAGGTGGGAGTAAGTCACACACGCGCAAGTCACAAGTACGTCTCAAGTCATGAATGTCAGGTCGGAGTCGAGTCGAGTCTTTTTTTAATAATTGTCAAGCAAGTCTCAAATTTGCGACTTAAGTCTGACTCGAGTCAAGTCATATGACTCGAGTCCCCCCATCTATGTTCATTTGTTATTAAAATGCTTGTTCCAATACCTTATCAGTTTTGCAGTAAGCCCATTCACAGATATATCAGATCAGACACGCCTTCAAAGACACGCCTCCGAGACACGCCTCCGAGACACGCCTACAAATTTGAATAAGTGTGCAATAAATTATATGGTGAATGTTGTTCTGGAAGGAGATGTTTCATATCCTCAGGACAGAGCAGCTTACACTTAACATCCTGTGTGTCTCATTACAGAAAGGAAAAAAAGAAATAAAAAGAACTTAAAAGAAAAACCAGGAAAAGAAGAACTACAACTGGAACTTCTTTCAGGAGACAATCCAAGCACTAATGGCATTGTCCAACTGAGTATCATTTCAAAAGATGATGGAGGGAATTTAACTAGCAGTGATTCAGAATGCAACGATTCCACAGCGGACTGAAATGTCATTGGCTATCGCAGTGACCCAACACCCACAACCCACCGACCTCCCCCTTTTAAGGCACTTAACCACACACACACTTCAGTGAAGGGCGTTTCTCATCATATCTCAGCTCCATAAGAATGTGGAGTGTCGTGATATCGTACCCAACCAGAGGAATGAGTCAGCAGAGATTGTTAACCTTCTGAGCTAGAAACTGAACACCACTGAACACAAACAAGACCTAATACAATTCCTTGGAAATTACTGGGAAAGACTTGTGTGTACAGAATCTGATACTTCACCAGAAAAAGCTTATCGACACCTATGCTTTCAGCTGAAGATGTTGAGGTCTGAGTTATGACAGATTAAATCAAGTCTGGATGAGTTGGCTGCTTTCTATTTTATTCTAATTTATTTTATATTTATTTATTTATTTTTTGTTTATAATATATTTTTTGTGTGTACAGACTGTCAATCCAATTCCCAAGAATGTTAATAAACGTGATCATAAGGAAAAAAAGACGGCAAGATCTGTATTTGTATTTAATTATTTCACTTACGTTTGTGATCATAATTTTTTTTTAAATAATCTAATGTCTTGAAGTAGAAATTTAGACAGGATTAAAGTTCTGACCAAAAACTAACAACTCTATCAATATCCTGTAATTCTAACGTAAGTGTCAGCAAAAACATCTCTAATAAAAATGTAGTAGACAAATATAAATATAATGTGGGGGGGACACGGTGGCTTAGCGGTTAGCACGTTCGCCTCACACCTCCATGGTCGGGGGTTCGATTCCCGCATCCGCCTTGTGTGTGTGGAGTTTGCATGTTCTCCCCGTGCCTCGGGGGTTTCCTCCGGGTACTCCGGTTTCCTCCCCCGGTCCAAAGACATGCATGGTAGGTTGATTGGCATCTCTGGAAAATTGTCCGTAGTGTGTGAGTGAATAAGAGTGTGTGTGTGTGTGTGTGCACCCTGTGATGGGTTGTCCAGGGTGTATCCTGCCTCGAAGCCCGATGACGCCTGAGATATAGGCTAAGATACGTCACAGGCTCCCCGTGACCCGAGAAGTTCAGATAAGCGGTAGAAAATGAATGAATGAATGATGGAAATGGTTTAAAGTGAATAATGATGTGTTTACTATACAATATGACTATAGAGTTTTTCTTCAGTGTTTTTTTTATTTCTAAATACCAAACATATCTGTTTATCACCAACCGGTTAATCTTTACACGTAACCTTTGGACAAGCCCACGTGTGTTATGTAGTTAAACCAGTCGCCAGTGTTTCAGTATCGTGTAGAAATTAAAGCAGCTTTTGGTCACACTTTAAACGAATCACTGTTCTGTTCACATTATGCAGCAAACCAGTCGGACTTTTCTGTTGTTTTGGACAATTTTACTGAGCACCAGAGCAGCAGGAGGTGAGTAGAAACTTTATTGTGTTGTGGATTAAGCAGCTGTCAGAAAAGTAAACTATCGTCCAATCTTTACTTCCTAAACTCATAACCTCAGATTAGACGTCGAGTAGAGAAAAGACAGACAGCTGAGAAAAGAGAAAAGTATTAAAACTCTGCTGTAGAAACTTGTTTCCTCGCATGACAATAACATCTGGTTTCATCTGGATTAAAGTCACATGATTAAATGTGTTTAGAAAATAGTAGAGTAATAAAAAATGTTTAGTAGAAACGATTTTCTTCTTATAAAAGAATTCATTTAAATGTTATCTGAAGAAGCAGGAGTTTAATAATAATAAGCTGTTTCTTACAGAGTGGGAAAAAAAACCCTGACCTTTGTAATTCATGAGTAGATTATTAAACCCAGAGGAACAGGTATGATAGGAAGAAAGGAAAGAAGAGATCAAATAAAAATCAGTCTTCTTTAATAACATAAAACTTTTAAGGATTGATTTAAAAATATCTCTGAAAGCAGGCTCTCGGCTCTAATCTCAGCTCTCTAATCCCAGAATGTAGATGCCTTTGTGGCAGCTTGCATTTCTGCATTCCAGCTCAAGGTCACGACCTGGTTTTTAGTTTTTGTTTAATGAATTAATGATTCGTTTGTGTTTAACTCACTCAGATGACACAGTGACCTGCGTCTGGTCCAGTAGCTGCGTGCTCCCCTGTAGGTCTCAGTACCACGACATCATCCACTGGTATAAAGACGGCAAGCCGAACGCCGTCCACACCTTCTTCGACAAAGCCGATCATCTGGAGTACCAGGATGGGCACTTTAAAAATCGGACGTCTCTGTTCAGAGATCAGCTCTCTCAGGGAAACATCTCGCTGCTGCTGCAGTCCATCCGGAGTACAGACGAAGGCCGTTATAAGTGTTACACTGCGACCAGCACTGAGAACAACGAGAAGTTCATCAAGCTGATCGTTCAAGGTGAGAGACGTGGAATAAACCACTGTGTGTTGAGCTTACAGTAAAATAATCAACAGTGGTGTAAGATTCGTTTCATCTAGCAGCGAACAGACTCGAGGTGTTTTATTCCTCTGACACCGCATCACTTTACCATTTACTCATGGACACAGCTTGTTATCCATTTATAGTTATTATTACATTTAATTATGCTCCTACGTCCTCTCGTTATATTATAGCAGTCATTCATAAACACATCCTTTTCTTATCTTTCTTTATTTTCTAGCCATCCATTCATTCGTACAGCCATCGTTCTTTCTCGCTTTTTATTTCTTTATAACTTTATATTTTTAGATTTCTACCTTTTTATCTCTCATTCTCTCTCTTTGTTGTTTTTTTTCCTTTCCCTTCACTCAACTTCCTTCGCCTTCCATCGATCTCTCCATTTTTTTCTAAGTGCAATCTCTGTGTTTGCTGTGTGTCGAACATTCTGATGTCTGGAGTCAAATTAGATCGGACTCACCAACATCTTCCTTCAGCTTTATTTTTATTGATCCTTTTCTTTACCTCCAGCTAAAGAGATGGATTTAAACATAAAAAATGAAAAACTTTCCTGTGGCATGAAAGACGTTTACCCAAAACCCCAAATCTCCTGGGAAAGAGACGGCAGCCCAGAAAAGAACTTTACTTTGGAGGGACCAGACGTTAAAGAGGGTTTGTTCTCAGTGAGCAGCGTTCTCACTCAGAGTGTCAAAGAAAACATTACATACACCTGCACCATCAGCCTCGGGTACGAGAATCAGACAGCCAGCCTGAGACGAGGTGAACACCTCACCAACACCTTCTCAACACCACATCAACACCTCATCCAACACAAAGTCAATACCTTCAAGACTTTGAAGGTATTGACAAACACACATCGAACATCGAACAAACACACACACACACACACACCCCACTGCCAAAGGTCCAGAATCTAAGTAATTTTTTTTCATGAGATTATTGTCATCATTGTTTTAATCAATGCTTGTGAGAAATCTTCTGGGTTGCTGTTTCAAATTAATATAATACATTATTGTAGCTGGACGTGTGTGTGTGTGTGTGTGTGTGTGTGTGTGTGTGTGTGTGTGTGTGTGTGTGTGTGTGTGTGTGTGTGTGTGTGTGTGTGTGTGTGTGTGTGTGTGTGTGTGTGTGTGTGTGTGTGTGTGTGTGTGCGCGCGCGCAGTTCAGAGAGAGTTCCCACAATACAATTTTGAAGTATCGCCTCTGAATGATGGGATGATGGAGGGGTTATATATATTTAATTATATATAATATTTATCCACTCAATAGTCTACAATATAATATCCATATAAACGTAGCGTAATTATAATAATAAAACATAGTGGGATATTCAGTGACATTGGCTGTGCCGGCAGACTGGAGCCAATGGAAATGCTTCTCTCCTTCGGTGCAGCGCGTCTTTATTCCTCTGAGAAGTTCAAAGCGCTTGACCGCTTGAGGTAAATGATCTGGACTGATTAGTATATTAATTGATTTACGATGCCTACACAGCGAACACACGACGTACTAGTGACGTAATTTATTGGTCATTTTTGGTAATTTCATGACTTAAATGCTGGCAAGGAAACCGTTACGTCCTAGGGAGGTAATTTAATTAGCATTACAGTACCAAATCACTACGTCACCACTACAGTCTCCTAACGTCGCGAGATAAACAAGTGCTAATATTTGCGTACTATTTCGCTAATTTCGTAACTTACTGGCAACCCACTGTAACTGTTACGTCCCAGGGAGGTCATTTCATTACTAATGATATAAACTTTCATTTCCTTTTCTCTTTAGGTTAGTTTGTTAAAACTTTTCAGTCTCAAAGTTTCCCTTAAATAAAAAAAATATTATTTATACTTCAGTAAAGTTTATTAAATCTATCCTGTTGTTAGTGTGGTCTTTAAACGTATGAACTGTGTATGGACTGACAAAGGTGGTACATGAGGAAGTGATACGACAACAATGCAGTAAATAATTTAGGTGCATTAAAAAGCGTGCTCGTTAAGATACCAGCAGACAAGTTAATCAGCACAAATTAGTGCAAAAAAAGGTCAACAAAATGAAGTATTTGAACCTCATAATTAAATACAAAAGGAGGAGAAAAACTGCAAAAAGGTCCACTTTTGGAAAAAAGAACACCACCAACCCACCCCCTTTCGAAAGGCATACTACAGACCTGAATACCTTATCAATACCACATCAGCACCACTTCAACACGACATCCAACACCACATCAATACCTCCTCCAAAACCTCATCTATCACCACCTCATGGGGCAAGTCGTGGCCTAATGGTTAGAGAGTCTGACTCGTAATCCTAAGGTTGTGGGTTCGAGTCTCGAGCCGGCCACAACTGAGGTGCCCTTGAGCAAGGCACCGAACCCCCCCAACTGCTCCCCGGGCGCCGCAGCATAAATGGCTGCCCACTGCTCCAGGTGTGTGTTCATGGTGTGTGTGTGTTCACTTTGGATGGGTTAAATGCAGAGAACGAATTCTCAGTATGGGTCACCGTACTTAGCCGTACGTCACGTCACTTCACTTCATCTAACTCCACATCCAACACCTCAGACATCGATTTCATTAAAACACCTCATCAAACACCACAGACAGACACTTCATCCGACAACTCATCAGACATCTCAACTGCTGCAAAAAAACAACAACACATAAATATAAAATAATCTATTAATATTATTATTATAAATTCATGAATGTATTTTTTTATCTTGCAGAGAATGTTGACATTATGTCAGGACAGAACGCCACTATTCACTGTCCTGTCTCTCAGGAGATCTCAGGAAACAGCAACATCACCCTGATGTTTGGATCTTCTTCTACCAATCTGCCTTACAGCCAAGTGTCAAAGTTTCCTATGGAAAAAGAGTGGGGGGGAAAAAAGATACGTGTCGCACTCGATGGGACCGTCACCATCCACAACGTGGAGAACGAACATACGGGAGTTTACAGATGTGTGAGAGTCTCTGCACTGTCCAGACAGGAAGTGCTCAGCAATGTGCAGATTACATCAGGTGATGCTCTTCTCCATCTCCTTTCACTGATAATCAGCAGGAATTTCAACATCTGTGCATGGATTTAGTGATATTTTTATTTGTAGTGAATTTGTATGATAAAAAATGGATTATCTGCCAACAGAGAACAACCACACTGCTGTTGCTGTTGGTGTAGTTGTCCTCCTCCTCTTCATCATCATCATCATCATCTTCATCGCTGTTAAATTCTGCCGTCACCGCAGAAATAGTGAGATCACTTCCTTTTCTGTAATGTTTAATGTAATGAATTATCAGTCTCTTTCTTTTAGAAAAACTAAAGGCTATCATTAAGGCTATGCAGCTGTCATTAAACTAGCTAGATACGTAGCCTGACTGGATGAAAATAAAACATGTCCTAAAGACATTTGTAAACAAACCTGCTGACTCATGGGGTTTTAGATCTGAGGGTGTAGAATTATTTTATTCTGTTTCATTTTTGACTGGTGTAGACGTGAGCACAAACATGTAATTATGCAAGGAATGTACACTTACACTACACTAATGGTCATGAACTGTGTGTTGTGATTCTTTACAGACACCACACGAAACAATCAACGGTCAAGTTCTTCTGGAAATAATAGAAACTCATCCGACGGCAATCAAGAGGCGCGAGAAAAAGAAAGTCTGACTCAGGCCTAGGAATCTGGTCATGTCACAATATCTACATAGCACAGTGTTTTGTATAGTTGTATTGTATTGTATATGAAGGAATCTGAAGTGATAATAGTGAAAGCTAATAGTGAAGAGAGACCTTTCCTCAGTTTGGTAGCAGCTAATACAAAAAAAATCTGAAAACACTGCCAACACATTAGATAACATGAAATGAATTAGCATTGGGCACGGTGGCTTAGTGGTTAGCATGTTCGCCTCACACCTCCAGGGTTGGGGGTTCAATCCCCACCTCCACCTTGTCTGTGTGGAGTTTGCATGTTCTCCCCGTGCCTCGGGGGTTTCCTCCGGGTACTCCGGTTTCCTCCCCCGGTCCAAAGACATGCATGGTAGGTTGATTGGCGTCTCTGGAAAAATTGTCCGTAGTGTGTGTGTGTGTGTGTGAGTGAATGAGTGTGTGTGTGCCCTGTGATGGGTTGGCACTCCGTCCAGGGTGTATCCTGCCTCGATGCCCGATGACGCCTGAGATAGGCACAGGCTCCCCGTGACCCGAGAAGTTCGGGTAAGCGGTAGAAGAGGAATGAATGTAAATGAATTTGCTCTCACTACTCAGCCGGATCAAAATTCGGTGCTTGTTTCACTCAGTTCAGGTCCAGAAAACAAACTGATGCCACTGAATGTATTGCAATCTTACTGTTTTTCTTTAGTTCCCTCGGAATGCCTTACAGTAAAAATATGAAGGAATGAAGATCAGTTTAATTTGCGTATGAAGACACTATTGTGACTGAAAGACTGCGAAACATCATTTGTTTGTGTGTCTGTATAGAAAGTTAGGTTATTTTTTAAGTCTAGTATTTATATGATGTTTTTGTGGCACTTTAAAATTAAAACTGTGTGTATAAATTGTGTACTATTTTCTAAATGAACCACATTTCAGAAGGTAAAAAAACAAAACCCAGTGAACTACATTTTCTCTTTAAGCGATACTTAAACTGACACGAGTTTCTCTGATGACAATAAGGAAGGACAGAGGTGAAGAAATAAACGAGTAAAGCCTGTAGTGAGTTTCTCACATTCCATCACAGGGCCTGTCAGTCAATAGCTCACTAAACAAAACAAAGTGCACGGTGGCAAATTAGTCAGACAGTAAAAGACAATAAACACAGTCTTTGAACTGATATGAGATATGAGCATGAACTCAAATCCCAGGTAGATGAGTGAACAGTAATAATCACTTTACTACCTTACCATCTAACACACTAAATACCTTATACAAGAAGTCCTAAGAGGTCATGAATTATTAGATTTATTATATTTTCTCCTGATCTCTGTATAAGAACATGTTCTAGAGGCGGTACAAGCGCAATAAGGCAGCATCGTGGATGATCTCATGCACTTCTACTTTAATCAGGGACTCGTGTGATCGACATCCGACACATAAGGAAGAGGCTGTGAGGTCTGTATGTTTACGGTCGGAGACAATACGGTGACCCTACTGCAGTTAATCCAGCCTTTGTTCCTGAGAGCACAGTTAAAGTCACCGCACGTTTATTGTAGGAGCTGCTTTTAGATACGGAGCGTTAATAGAGTTGAAAGAGGAAAGAGAGCGTCCACAAGCTCTTACATCACACAAAGAAAGCTACACATTCACACAAAACCACCATTGTATAATAAATTTACTACAGGACGAATACAAAACTATTGATAGTATTTATTAGTTGATAGAATTGTATTCGTTCTAGTGAGGCAGCGCCATCTACTGGATGAAAAGTCAAAGTATATTTTTTCTCTTTTACATCAATACATAGAGAACGATTCTGTTGATCAAATCCACGATGGAGCTGAAGATACAAATAAAATGGGAAATAATATTTATTTATTTATTTAAAATATGAGAGAAAATGACAGGAACAATATGTATTAAAAAAAAAAAAAGCACAACACAAAAGTTATCTGGAGTTCAGTGTTAAAAATGTATTTTATATTGTGCGTCATGTGAGTTCATCATGGCTGGTGTGTCTATGTGTGTGTGTGTGTGTGTGGGTAGTGCATGTAAACTAAAAATGTAGATCTGTAAACTGAGCCACTTTTTCTGGTCTTAAGGATATTTGTGTGTGCGTGTGTGTGTGTGCGCGTGTGTGTCACAGAGAAAGGTTGGCCGTGGCGTCGTTCTTCAGTTTGCCGCTGCTCAGGCTGTGGATCATGGCGATCATGTGCGTGTGTTTGTTCAGTTCCTCCTCCTTTTTCTGCAGTTTCACCTCCAGCTGAGACTTTTGCAGCTCTAAAGAAGAAGCCTGAGGAGGAGAAACGCTCGAGATGATCCACAGGACTTTCCCTGACACACAACTCCTAAAAGCCTGACTTCAAATCCGTGTTCTACAGAAACCTGAATTCATTTTTGAGCCGATATTCTGGAGGAGGAAGTCCGTATCCTCGATCTCACCTTGATGCTGGCGTCTTTCCTGGCCTGCTCCGTCTTGGCGAGTTCCTTCCTCAGCGTGTTGATGTTCTCGTCCATCTCTCCAGCCTGTTCCTTCTGCCTCTTCACCTCAGCATGCAGGTCTGACACAGAAACAGTATACAGACATGAACAGGGAAGTGCAATAATCTTAGGTTGTTTTTTTTTTCACTTAAGCAGAAAGCTTAAGTGAAACATTCACACGGCTTCTGGAGAACAGCTGATCTGGAAGTTTTGCTTTCATGCAGACGTGAGTGAGCTTTCAGGTCCACAAACAATGTTTAATAATAAGAACATGAATGTATGTATACGGATCTGTTCATCCTCACTAAAGGCCTGCTCGGGGTCTCCGTGGTGCAAATCACTTCTACATCAGAGCGTCGTTCTCCAGAGAGAAAAGTGACGTGACGTACGGCTAAGTACGGTGACCCATACTCAGAATTTGTTCTCTGCATTTAACCCATCGAAATGCACACACACACACACACAGCAGTGCACACACACCGTGAACACACACCCGGAGCAGTGGGCAGCCATTTATGCTGCCGCGCCCGGGGAACAGTTGGGGGGGGGTTCGGTGCCTTGCTCAAGGGCACCTCAGTCGTGGTGTTGCCGGCCTGAGACTCGAACCCACAACCTTAGAGTTAGGAGTCAGCCTCTCTATCCATTAGGTCACAACTTCCCCCCAATAGAAAAACCTTTCTGACCTTTAGGACAAGTGTTCAAATCTGAACACATACACATGCACACAAAGGTACAGGTACACACACACACGCACAGGTACACACACACACACACACACGCACAGGTACAGGCACACACACACACACACACACACACACACACGTGCGCGCACACACACACACACACGCACAGGTACAGGCACACACACACGTGCACGCACATACACACACGCAAAAAGACACACACACACAAAAACACACGCATGCACAGGTACTGGCACACACGCATGCACACACACGAATGCACTCCTCGTCTCCTCACCCGCTATAGTGTTGTGTTTCTCCTGCAAGGCTGCTTCCATGACTGAGATCCTCTCTTCCTTCTGCTGCAGTTCTGATGACAACCTAAAAAAAGAGTGAAGTTTAAGTGAAGGTTGAGCGATTTAATAAAAAATATGGTATCACTTTACTGGAAGTTCTACATCATCATCTACAACAAGGACTACATGTCTGGAGAGAACTAGTAAAAAAAAAAAAATCTTCAAAGAAACTGAGAATTGTTATTTCTATTACCAATTTCTTTAAATAGCTATTAAAAAAAATAAATGTTAACAGATCAGTTGCTTCTAATCAGAGTTTCACTGCTATTGAAACTTTTCTCAATACCTGCGATTCCTCAGAAAAGTGCATCATAGCATCATTTATCATGGTGTAGATATTATTTATATTTATAGAAGTGAGGTGAAAATGCTGATGGTGTTACACCCCCTACTGACAGCACTGTGTAAGTGCATTAGTAAGTGTTTTACAGCAGTGTGATGGAGATGGATGGAGCCCAGACTGACCTCTCTTGCTGCAGTTTGAGCCCGTCGTTGTTCTTCCTGAGGGATTCAGCCTGCTGCGTGAGGGAGATGTGAGCGGCCTGGAGCTCCTTCAGCATCGCTTCGCTCTTGTTGTACCTAGAGATGATCAGAGTTTACGCCATTACGCCGAGCCACATCATTCACACTGAATAACACAGAAGTGTGGAGGCTGAAGGTAAACGCTTCGGTCCGCAGTGACCTGAGCAGCCCAAGTTCCTGTAAGAAGAACAACGTCTGTTCTGTCCTGACCTGCTCAGCAGCTGGTTGTAGGTGCTCTTTAGGTTCTGGTGTTCATCAGACACGGCCTGCAGGCGGCTGTTGTGCTGCAGGAGCTGCTGACTGTCACTCTTCAGCTTCTCCACCTCCATCACCTGATCACTCAGTTCAGCCTGCAGTTCCTCCTTCCTCCTCTCCGTGTCCTTCAGCAGAGAAGCCAGCTTTCGGGCCTGCACACGGCCAACATAAGAGAGAAAGGGGGTAAGTGTGTGTGTGTGTGTGTGTGTGTAGCTAACAAGCTGAGGAGAAAGGAGACAATCCAGCATGTGTGCGTGCGCGTGTGTGTGCGCGCGTGTGTGTATCCGCACGCTTGTGTGTGTGTGCGTGTGTGTGTCCCTCACCTCTGCCTCAGCCTGTGCTCTCTGACAGCGGTACTGAGCGATCAGACGATCAGCCTGAGACAGAGCAAGCGCTTTGGCCTCCAACAGGTCCTGAAGACGGCTTTCTTTTGACTTGTCACCCAGTCACAGTCACACACACACACACACACAAAAAAGAGAGAGAGTAAATTACACATAACACTAAGTAGGCTAAAATATAAATTAACTGCTGATTATGAAAATACAATAAATACAAATACAGAACTAAAAAAAGCAGCTGAAACAGAACTGATCTTTAGGGTTACATACGGCCAGGGCGGAGATTTTCTGTTCGTACACATCGATGATCTCGGACATGTGCACGTCCTTCATCTGATCCTGTAACTTCAACAAGAAACAACATGAAATTTAACCAGGACTGCTGGAGCCTTCAGACAAATCACACGCTTTTTATTTCTATTCCTAAATATTCTGAAAACGATGAGGTCGTTTTTTGGATGGAGATCCATTACAGAATCATAGATTCTTTTGGAATTAGAAAAAAAAGCCCAGTAATCGAAGCACACACCTGAATGCCGCTCTGCAGTTTCTCGATGAGGCTGTCGATGCTCTGGCCAGACGGACTGTTCGGAGCAGCGGTGCTCAGAGGAACGTTCTTCACCGAGGTGGTGCCGTCGTCCTGGACGCCGCTGCCTCTGACTATCAACTCGCCCTCATGCTGCCGATAGGCATTATTGGCTGCGATGCTTTCTCCTAAACTGATCATTATGAGTGTTTACACACAGAAACATGACTAAAATATAACATCCGTATAATATCCGTTAATAGCACTGTTGATGATGATGATGATGATGGTTAGGTAACACACTATGCATGCTGTATTCATTATGCTCTATAAATCCGTTCACCTGTATTTAAACTGCTCTTAAGCAGATGTTGTTACGTACAGAACACTTCTCGCTTCTCGTGACCTGGTTTACTGGTGAACTGCCACTTTAATTCTTACGTTTATAAAATTGTCTCTCATGCTCATGATTTCTCCTCCGTCTGTTTGTACACTCACATGACGGCGGGAAAATCGGGCAGCGGCGCAGCTTCAAACAGGATGCGCAGTGCTGTGTGTACTCGCTCTCGATGTGGAGATGTCAGGGCTTGAGACAGAGGTGTGACAATGCGGTGGTCCTGCACAACATTTACAGCATTCAGTATTACACCTCCTGAGAGCCCTGTACACACACACACACACACCATCCTCCCAACCGCCCATCCCCCATACACACATAGACAATGACAGACAGAGAAACAGACACTCACACACACACACAGAGGCCCACAGACACACGCCAACATTTTACCTGCAGCATCTGGTAAAAGCAGGTCTCCATGTCGGCTATATGCTGCTTCAGCTGGCTCATCAGCTCCAGAGTCTTCAGGACCGTCTCACAGAAAACTTGGCTACAGGAAGCGAGACAAAGAGGGCGAAGGTCACACAACATGACACAATCATCCACTTGTTTTCTGACTCTACTTCCTGTTTGTGCTCTTAATTCTGACTCACTAATATATTTAAAATCTAATATTTTGCACATAAAACACTGATAATCATCTGAGGTTTACCCCACCTGAGCCGAGCGTTCGAGTCCGAGCAGATGGAGGTGACGTAGTCCTGACTGTTAGACAGCAACAGCTCCACCAGCGACACACACAGCTCTGAACTCATGTGCTTCGCCACCAGAGTCTTCATCATGTCGTCTCCACAAAGGAGTGTGTGAGTCAAGGTCAAGTGGTGTACATTTATTGTAGTGATCGTTCAAACACAATTATACTCATAGGAGAAACGACTCACGAAGAGCAACACCGTACTCGTACGTCTTCGTGTAAACAGACGATAATTGTTTTCTGTAACGAGGCTTTTATTTAAATATTAACTATCCTAGTGTTTAAGGTGTTGGATTACCAATCTGAAGGTTGTGAGTTCTAATCCCAGGTCCCCCAAGATGCCACTGCTGGGCCCTTGAGCAAGGCCACTAACCCTCAGTTGCTCAGATGTATAGAATAAGATGAAATTCGCTCTGGATAAGGAATCTGCCATGTGTTGTAGATATAAACATAGAAACAAGCTGCTTCTTTTTCCGTTTTTGATTCCATGCTTTCAAGAGAAATAAAATGAAAGGACAAACTCAATATGAGATGTAAGTATCTCTGTGTCACACAGATGTAAGTGATTGTGTAGGATATCTAGCATGAGGTCCAGCGCTCGTCCGGCTCTCGCGCAGTGCCTCTGTAGCAGCTCGTCTCCTCCGCTGAAGTCTGGAGTCTGCAGTAAACTGTGTAGCGCTGGGAGGAGGAGCTCCAAAAATGAGCGAGCAGAACCAGACTGAGAGGAACCAATCACCTCCTGACGAGAAACACACACACACACACACACACACACACACACACACATATACACAGTGTCTGTTACAGATTAGACGGACACAAGAAGTCTCAATAACAACACCATCATCTGCTCTGGTACCAACATCAACGCTGTGGTTAAAATCAAAGACTTTTTCTTCATTCTGATGTTTGATGTGAAACCTAACCGAAGCTCTTGATCTGCGTCTGCATGATTTCACGTTCTGTGCTGCTGCCAATTGACAGGATGAGTAGAAAACTGTATAAATGTGCAGGTTCCTAATAAAGTGGACAGTTAGTGTGTATTTTATAAGAACCTCGAGGATTAGAATAAGCTTTCGGTGTTAAATAATTCATTTTAGTTCCACAGTAAATTAAATATATTGTGTTTTACTGAAGGTTTTGAATTATTTTTTTCTCTTCCCGATGTTATAGAATGAATTATATTTACATATTTACTTAGAAGTATAATTCTTGCACATCATAAATATAGTTGCGATTTTTAGGATATTATAATAGGATTATAACTATATTTTAAATAATAGAATATATATAATATTAACAAAATAGAAAATATCAAATAGTTCTATACAGATCATTTACTCTTGTTCTTTTAAATAAAATATTATTGTACTGGGGGACTGGGGACTGGGGGACTGGGGACTGGGGGACTGGGGACTGGGGGACTGGGGACTGGGGGACTGGTTTGTAAAGTGACGCTTTCGCTCTATTAAAATGTTACTTTTATTTTTTAGATTTCTTGCTTAAACACAAGCCTTTTACATTATATACGTATTTTAAAAAATTTTTATTCACACTGTGCAGCGAAAAGGTGTAGCTGAAACACAGGTGTGGCCGAAACACAGGTGTAGCCGAAACACAGGTGTAGCTGAAACACGGGTGTAGCTGAAACACGGGTGTAGCTGAAACACCTGGCCATGTGCTCTTTATAAACATACACTGTGGTGGTCCTGAAGACCTCAGGGACTTTACACATGCCACAGTGCCAGGATTCCCTCTGTATCACATGGTCAGTGTGTCAAACATCTGCCCTGCTGCTCCGCCACAAACATACTGTTGGTGCTAGTATTGTTAAACGGAGCATTTAAAAGAAGAAGGAAAAAAAAAACATTGGCCACAAAGCGGTAGACCACAGAAGCAGAGCAAGCAGCCGAGTGTTTCTTTCACATCGGTTTCATTCTGCCAGAGCTACAAACTACAGCTAGAAGCAACAAGACCAGCGCTGAGCAGCTTCATGCAACAGATGTGTAATACCAAGCAACAGCTGGTGCACTTCATTCATTATTAATTATAATTAATTTTAATGAGTGTTTCTGTATTTATTATTCATTAATAGTGTGTCTGTACTGAGTTGCTCCTCAACGCTGTTTTTATTTCTTTTTTTATATGAAATTTGCTCCATAAATGTATAGTAGAATTATCGTTCCTCATACACACCTCAAACAACTCGGTGAAGAGCTCCAGTGCTAGCAGGTAACACCGCTCTGGTCCCTGCAGGGGGCGTGTAGCCCACTGGAGCAGTGACAGGCCTGGCTCCGCCCCCTTGACATGGGCATTGTTCCTGGCGGTGGGCTGCAGGCGAGGAGTGGCGGGTTTTAAAACCGTCTGACAGATGAGTCTACGCAGGGGTGGAACAGAGCACAGAGACACAAGCAGCTCCAGCACCTATACACACACACACACACACAAGAGATGTTAATGTTTAGAACAATTAAAGAGACGATGATATTTATTGTTCTACATATTGTTTCATATTTCTGCTCATTAGACATCACCTTCACTGCTGTATCCGGGTCTTTACCATGGAGAAGACAGACCACCTCACTCAGACACACGGGGAGGTGTTTATAACTAAACACACACACACACACACACACACACACACACACACAAAGATAAACTACTAAACCTAAATAAAGGCTGCTTTCACACCTTCAGCACACAAGCAAAGAAAATAACCAGTTTCCTGAAACCCTCATTCAAAATATTTGAAACAAATCACGTGTGTGTGTATAATATTAGATGTAATATAATTACACATAATATAAGCCAATATTATAACGAGTGTGTGTGTTATGTATGTGTGTGCACAAATAAAGATCTACAGACTTGTTAGCAAGTGAACATTCATGCAGAACTGTCAGTCTTTAATCTCCTCACTATAATTAATTTAATCTAGGCTAGTTAATTAGCTGATTCTAATTAATAACACGGTAATAGTGTTGTTATAGCTGCAGTGTGGAAGCGTTAAAAGTAGAGCGGGTGTTATGTCTTTGTTTAGCTCAGCCGTGAGCCTACTTGGTGAGATAATCAGCAATCTTGGCATTTTTGAGCAGATCCACCAGTAAGTCAACCGCGTAGTTCCTCGTCACGGTTCCGTCTCCATTCACCGTGATGTTGAAGATAAGCTGAAAGGTCTGGTGAATGTTCTTTGCATTGAACAACTAAAACCGCAAGATGCACAGAAACAGAATTTCATGGTATAAAGTTGCAGTGCAGGAAATTAAGAGATCAGAAAGATGACACCTGCGGATACCTTTTGCCCCACTTCCTCACTGAGGGTAAGGCTAGACAAAATAGAAAGAGCGAAGACGACCACAGTGAGGCAGTTGTGACCGAGGAAGTTAAGCAAAGCTCTGTAGAAAGCTTTAACGTTACTCTGGAGAGATGTAAAGACAGAAAGCAGAAGACAATAATCAGTAGGGTATTCATTTAATCATGCAAATAAAGGATGACGCATAAACAAAGGGGGGATTTGCCTACCTGAGACTTAATCTGCACCTGTACAGACTGGTTGTGTCGACACAAATTAGCCATCAGACCTAAGCATGGCTTGGTGATGTCATCATTCTGAGACTGGCTGCAAACATAGCAACAAGCACTGAGTTTACATCAAAATTACAGGCAACTACATCCATATTAACAATAAGAGCACCGAGCATCTTGTTGTAACGTCTAACAAGACTAGACGTGTCTGCAACATTTCATGCATCTTTATATTATTAGTTTTGTATAAAAATTTAAAAAAATAACTAAAAACCAAAATCTAATATCAAATGAATAAATATGAACTGAATTTAAACATAAATGATGCTTTATAGATTTAACACATCATTTCAAAGTCTGATAAAACCTGTTGAAGAAAATAACGGCGCTGAATCACATCCTGTGATCTCTAACAAGACTCTAGTTTTTTGGGCATTGTTCAAACTTTAATTTGGGATGTTGGTCTATTAAAAAGACCATATGTAAGAACCAGTAGTTAATAATACATGTCTTCTGTTGCTGTGCACAAACACTGCTGAGTATGTCACACAAGCTGCAGTGTGGTTTTGCTAAAGTACCACAGAAAGGGGACAAACAGGAAAGGCTGATGGTGCAGCTAAACCTCAGACGTACTTCACAAAGTATTTCTTTAGCCTTTGTTTTATTATATAGTAGCACCAAATCATATATGTGAAATAATCATATGCAAAGGAAATAAACATATGCATATGCATTAGGACTTACATGTTGATCATGAGGAAGGTAAGGAGGTCATCTATGTGTGAGGCGCAGTGCAGGATTCTGACATTGTAGGTGAGATGCTGCAGGACCTGAAGACACTGAGAAACAAAAAAAAGTTAAGAAAATTAAAAAATCTTAAAAAAAAAAAAATTTAAGAAAAGTAATACACAAAAATGTCATGTCAGAGATGTAATAACGGTTATGCGTGCAGAAATGAATAGAAGCTGAGCCGTTCTTTAGGGATTATTTTTGTGCGTGAAATGAAAACACGTTTTTGTATTAAACTGAATCCGTGCATCTGCAGTGAAAAGGGTGTGATGTGATGTGATGCTTTTACCTGCTGCACGATTGGATCCTCGGGTGTAGCTCTGTTACAGTGGATGACGGCCGTCAGCGTGCCGACGATGTTATAACGGCTGTGAAGAGCCTCTTTGCTTTCATCATCAGATGCTGAAGGACAAAAAACTTGTAAAGAGAACTGAGACGCTGGACGAAGTGCAGTCCTAATGTACTATAGTGCTACGACACTGTATTAAGTCTAATCTGAGACACTGCAGTAAAAGGTCAAGAACATACCGAGACTAATGTAGACCTGAGGTACTGATCAGAAGGTGTAAGTATAATTTAGACCAAAGAGTAATTTATTCATAATGTACTAAGTACTGAATCATTGTAGTATGTTTAATGCATTGTGTTGTAGAAGGACAAGAAGATACCGAGCTGTAGGAGCAGAGACAGGATGCTGCCAGTGAGAGCAGGACTGGTGTTGGGATCTCCAGCTACCTCCAGCAGACCATTCAGACACTCACTGGGGAGAACCTGACCTGAGGACCAGATCCTGGGGCACTTTAACTCGCACACGTCCTGCACAAACAGCACAGATATGAAGTGTCAAGTGTTTCAGGTCTAACTGATGGCTTTGTGTTTAAACATCAACTCACTTCTATGTGTTTCTGGAGCAGTGACGTGTTCACGGTTCCTCTGTTGTTTCGGTGTTGTCGAATCGCCAGAAGCAGAGATTTCAGACACGTCGTCACGTCCATAGCGTAAATAAATTAAATAACGGTCCAAAGCGACCAGGACAAACACACCGTGTAAAATCACCTCAGTTAGCTTAGATGCTAACCTGGCTGCAGTTAGCTTAGATGCTAACCTGGCTGCAGTTAGCTTAGATGCTAACCTGGCTGCAGTTAGCTTAGATGCTAACCTGACTGCAGTTAGCTTAGATGCTAACCTGGCTGCAGTTAGCTTAGATGCTAACCTGGCTGCAGTTAGCTTAGATGCTAACTAGCAATGTTTACCTTATGATACATTTAAAATATTCTGCTATTCTGACGTAAAAAACTATATTTTCTTTCACAGAATTTGTCTAATAAACCAAATGGACTTATTGCGGGTTTATTTGATGAAACTTAGAGCCGAAACGTTCTACTTCTTCCCGCTTTCTACTTCAAAATACTTCTGGATGAAACCATTTCGGACACGGGGGGGTTCAACAGAGATCGACTGAAATGCGTAAGAGTAGCCTTCAGAAAACACGTCCGTTTAACAACTTGCTTGGTTCTTAACATCGTATTTTATGTGTTTTATCCTGTTTTGTCTGATTTAATTGTATAAATTTTCTTCCCAAGCTGTCATCCGTTCCAGTCCGCTTCCAAAACCGCGTAAAGGACTGAATGACGTAGATGAGTTTGGTTACGCCCCCTACAGTCCGACACGCCCCCAGAGCGGAAAAAAGGTTTAGAAAATATAATGGAAAGAAAATACGTTATGATTATTATGATGATTATTATTATTATTATGTTGATGATGATGATTATTATTATTATTATTATTAGTAGTAGTAGTAGTAGTAGTAGTATTATGAAAATTATAACAATAATAATACCAATCATCATAATCATCATAGTAATAATAATAATAATAATAATAATAATAATAATAATAATAATAATAATAAGTGAATTATCTGTCATGATTATCTCAAAAGTTACTATCATTGTTTTATCATTGTTCAAAATATCCTGAATTAGACTTTAATTCATAATTAAATGTAAACATTTTCTCATTAAATATTACATGATCTGTTCAGTTGCAATTCCGACCACTTGCAAGCTTCCAGGGTGATGAGTAAAAGTATGTAAAAGTTTAGTAAAATGATCAACTAAGTTTTCAGGTTGTTGTTCACAGTCAGAAATGAACTCTTCAGTTGAGATACCGATGACTAATTATGTAGCTCTGGTGTGAAGAGGTAACAGATAAACATGAAGATGATAAGCATCATTATTCACTTACTGCTGTTTGTCAGTGCAAAAATATAAATGATCGCTAGTTAAGGCATCGGCCACCTAACAGTTTCCAACCAAAACCTAATAATAGTTCAAATGTTTTGTTCCTTTGTGTCTGTCAAAGAGTG
Source organism: Tachysurus fulvidraco (assembly GCF_022655615.1). Classification (NCBI taxonomy): domain Eukaryota; kingdom Metazoa; phylum Chordata; class Actinopteri; order Siluriformes; family Bagridae; genus Tachysurus; species Tachysurus fulvidraco. The sequence continues at coordinate 17,009,310 of NC_062542.1, read as the reverse complement.
GAAACATGAGCAGGCGTTGGCTAACCACATAATAACCCAGACAGACAGACAATTAGACAGACAGACAGACAGACAGACAGACAGACAGACAGACAGACAGACAGACAGACAGACAGACAGACAATCAGACAGACAGATAGATACCTAGATGGAAATAGGAAGGCAGACATAAAACAAATAATGACAAATGCACAATGATTGCACAACATGTGTGTGTGGGTATGTGTGTAGGTGTGTATGGGGAGGTTTGTGCATATCTGTTTGTGTGAGACATACAAAAATACACAGGAAACATTCTTAGAAAACGTCATAATTTACACGTTTCCATGAGCAAAGAGGAAAAAGACTTTATATTATTTCATATTAAACATGCTGCAAGTTTACAACATTTACAACATTCTCCTCACTTACTGCACTCTTGTAAACAAAGCAGCCGTCCAGTGAGACAAACATTATATATGTAAATATATATTATATTAAAACTTTCTGTCTTTATATCTAATAAAAATAAAATCCAGATAAATAAATAGTCAGAATTTTTTTCCAACATGTGAAATTACATTGTGGAGCATCTGAAGTACAACAAACTGTTTACATAAGTATTCACATGCCTAAACGAATACTCTGTCGAAGCACATTTCGATGTAACAGTCTGTCAGCACGGTGCAGTTCGAGTTCCTTCAGACTGTATGAACATGTCTCATGCTTCTGGTCACTGCACCAGATTCAGGTCTGCACCAGAGATCACTTAAACTCCAGTCTTTTAATGTGGATGCATGCTTTGGGTTGTCGTCTTGCTGAAAAGTGAAAATCCTTTTCATCTTCATCTTGCAGACACACGAAGGTCGCCATAAAATCTGGAATTTGTAGATATTCATAATTCCTTCCCGTTTTAAAGCCTCAGTTCTTTGCTGAAGAAAAAGCAGCTCTAAACCCTGATGCTACCACCACCATGCTGCACCGTGAGGATGGGGCACTTTTGGCTGTGTGCTTTTTTTTTTTTTTTTCAGCAACCTACTTTATGGAAGAATTAAATAATTCTATTGATCTTGGTTTAATTTTTTTTATATCACAAAAACGTGCACTTTTAACAGCAGGAGTGTGAACTAATTATGTCTATTTTTATGTACATTTTATTATTCTAATGTTAGAGCAGTCTTAAAGAGGAACAGAAAGTCAGTAGACATCAGTAGACGTGAGAGTTGATGTCCCAGTTTATGTCCCAGTTCGGTTAAGGTTACTGTAGCTTCACAGTCTCAAGTTGTCGGGTTTTAGCTTAAGGTTTGTGGGGTTTTTTTGGTTTTTTTTTTTTAAAAATAAAGAAACTGAAGAAGAGTTCGGTAGAATCAGTCTGGCAGCACGTCAACGTAATCGGACGACTCCACGTCTATGAAAGAGACAGGACAACAGACGAGTTAGAAAATGTCTATTTGATCAGTGAAATAAAGCTAAAATAATTGAATCTTTTTACTCACTTTCATACTCGGACGTATCCACGTCTGAAAAAGAGACAAAACGACAGAGGAGTTAGAAAATGTCTATTTGATTAGTGAAATAAAGCTAAGATAATTTGATCTTTTTTGCTCACTCTCGTAGTCTGGCTCTTCATCGGTGACCACGGATTCCCGATCTGTTTGTTTTCTCTTCACAGCACAACGCAACCGAGTCGCTAACCCACGATTTCTCTTCTTATAATGATGTACAAGCTCTTCTAGCGTCTTGAAAAACATCTCCTTCACGCCTGCGCCGGACTGAGAACACAGACGATGTTCACAAGTTGATCGATTCCCTTTGACATAAAGTGATTTATTCCTCTTATACTTCAGTACTTTTCTAATAAAACCGACTGTATTTTTATTTATTGAAGAACGACACGTGCGCGGATGTTGAAGTTAGAGATGGAAGTCTCCTTCCAAAAATGTCACATAAACATCTCCTTACTTTTAAAAGCCTTGTCATATCCACGAGTTAAAATTATTATGGTGAAAATTAAACACCTTTTGACCAATCAGAGTCCAGAATCAGAGTTTTTTTTTTATCTCTTTGTCTTTTCTTAGAAATCCTGGAAGATGATGCGATTCTAAAAAAAGTTCAAGAACAAGAAGCGAATCTTGACTTTTCTGCTATTATTTGTTAAAACGAGGAACAGTGAATGTAAAGAAAAAGTGCAAACATTTTAATGCTTCCTGTGGAAAATCTCACACTTTGGCTCTCTCACGCTGAACTGTGAGAAAGAACAAACTTACAGTAACACGCTAATAAGTGACTAACTTTATTTAGAGCGCTGAGCAGGTCATTAAACATGTGGAATAAAATCATCTTCCGGAGGAATGTTTAAGCTGTTAGGTTTCTCTTTCCTCATCTCACTCACCTGTAGCGTGTAATATCCAGCATGAGTCTGCAGGATCCTGTACGTGTAAACCACCTTCTTTTTGCTGCAGGAACAAAAAGAAAATCCCTTCGTCACAGACATGCACCATTAAATTCACACAGTAATAATCACAAATAAAATTCACATACACACACACACACACACACACACACACACACACACACACACACACACACACACACACACACACACACACACACACACACACACACATGCACGCAAATCAGAATTTTGTAAGAAAAAAAATGCATTTCTTTGTCTCTCGGTTTTAATTATTTATTGTTTCATTAATTAAAAAGACCCGAAATTAAAATCTTGTGCGTTTTTAATTTTAAATCTAGTTTTTCTTTTTTTTTTAAATATTTGAATGATAATTAGAAATAAATACTTTACTTATTATTAGATTTTACAAAGTCAAATATTTTTTAAATATACATTTTAATATACATTTTGGAACCCCGGAATTAGACGACGTTTCGGACGTTTATTGTAATAATTGTTTAATAAATGCAGTTTTTAAATAAAAATAAAAATCAACAGCAACTACAAATAATCTGCAACAGAAAACTATAATTTACTTAATACTTACATAATATTAAATGATACGTTAAACATTGACGATATAAAAGGCTGTCAAATTTAATGAGACTTTGAAGGACCGTGGATGTTTTTAAGAGGGTGAGAAAGTTAAATAAAGAGGTGAAGAATAAAGTGATGCTGTTTTTATAGGTTGTTTTATAAACTCTGTGTTATAGTTATAGTGTGAGACTCTGAAGAGATAACACGAAGGTCTGAAGCTTCACTGTGATCTCATTTTCAGAGGTATTTATAGTTCTTTTCGGAAGATCTACACAGGTCTACTCACTAGACACAGAGGCACATGGCTCCGTGGATGGTCTCGCTGTCTCGAATTAGATACCCTCCATCTTTGCCTTTTGCACCCAGGATCTCCTCACACCGCTCTTTGGTGATGGGACCGTGGTGGTAGAGCAGGTCCATGAGCTCCACGACCCCAGTTCAATCACCTTGACCTCCAAAGAAACTGCTGGTTACACAATCCTCTTCAGCTGAACCGATCCCACACACACACACACACACACACACAAACAAAAACCTAAAAGTAAAAATGAAATCAGTTGTTAATTAATCCTAAGAAAAGCTCCAGATCCATTGCTGATTCTCAATGATATTTACTACTGCAGAAACTTCAACTTACACAGCTTCAACTCACACAGGAAATGTGTGTCAGGGTATGTGTCAGTGTATGTGTGAGTGTGTGAGTGTGAGTGTGTGTGTGTGTGTGTGTAAGTGTGAGTGTGTGTGTGTGTGTGTGTGTGTGTGTGTGTGTGTGTGTGTGTGTGTGTGTGTGTAAGTGTGAGTGTGTGTGAGTGTGTGTGTGTGAGACAGAGAGAGTGTGTGCTTGCACATATTTGTAATAAGCATGTTGCTAATTCTTAAAAATATTTTCCTACATGTCATCATTCCATCGTGGTTCATTTCTTTTTTCCTGCATTTTAATGTCACTCATGATGTTAAGAAAAAGACAAAAAAAAGTGTTTTCTTTTAAGATCCTATAGATTGTACTACTGCATGCTTTGAGTCATATTGTGTAGTTATGCCTGAACATGTCACGTTGCTTATTCTTGTGATATAATAAGTTTAATTAATAAGTGTAATAAAATGTTTAATTCTGCATATGGAAAGTCGTATGTACAGTTGTTATTATTTATTTTTATACTTCTAACTCGTTAAGACGAAGAACCGGCTTTAGCAGAATTTAACAGAGTTTAACAAAAGTTCTCGGCTTTTGGCTCGGTTTACACGCTATTACAGACCCTACCACAAAATCTGTTCAACACTTTTTTGCATTATTTTTCTTCTGTAGCTATTCGTATGTGTGCTCAGTATCAGTGTGCTGTCGAATGACTTGATTTAACCTTCTTTAGATGCATAAACATCTATAACTGCTTCTCTGAGGTCGTGGCTGACGTCCTTTCTTGCTTCATCTTGGTTTGTTGTAGACACGCCATCGAGTGCTCCAACAATACAGTTCGGCGTTTATAGATATATAGATTTTATAGATTTATATTTAGGAAAGTGAAACAAGGGTGAACTTATTTTTTCCCAGCAGGTTTTACATCTTCGAATAGAGACAAATTACCAATGAATGTTATATTACATTTACAGTATTTTGCAGACACTCTTATCCAGAGTGACTTACATTTTTTTTTATTTCAGTTTATACACCTGAGCAATTGAGGGCTATGCTCAGGGGCCCTGCAGTGGCAACTTGGTGGACCTGGGATTCGAACCAATGACCTTCCGATCAGTAGTCGAACACCTTACACACTGAGCTACTGTACCGTCTGTCTATACAGAAATGTGAAAGTCAATGCACAGCTTTCTAATGCCTGCTTCTTATTGGCTATCCGCAGGCGAGGGGGAGATGCTAATCTGGAGCTATCTTAGTGGGAAGACAGAGAGGATAAAGAGAGCGATTTGGCACTAATCTGATTAAGTTCCTGGGAAACACTCCCTCTGTTCCAGTCACACTCGTGGTATCGAAGCTTTCACAAGTTTCACCGGTGTTCAAGTTTCACACCTTGTAGTGGCGTCACACAGCAGCGAGATGAAGACGAGGCCGACGGGTGACGCCAGCAACGCAGACTGGATGGGATCCCTGAGTCCTTCACTCAGCGCCATGCCACTCAAACACCTCGCCGTTCCTGGTGGGTCTGTAATTCATCAAGAGCTGCGTTTTAGTCCTGAATCGATTCGGTCATGAACACGGTTCTTTTTTTATTATGAAAATTCTGATTTACACAAAAAACTGCATGTTAAATTGTTCCCTCAGGCAGAGCAGGACATCTAATGATAAGGAATATTTATAAACCTGATCCACTGCTTTTATACATCTGTGGTTAATGTTAATAATAATAAAGGTGGGGATTATTGGGGGGGGGCATGAAGGAAAAAAGAATTTGAAGACTTTTCTGCACACCATTCTAGTGTATCTAGTGCTGCTGCTAAATTCAATCACGAACCTCTCCTTTAAATTCTGCTGCTACGTTAGAACTTGTTTTTTGGTTCTGTTCAACACTTCAGGTTCTCACGACTCGTTTAGTTTCTGGTTGGACGAACAGGCTCCTGTCGGCCCTGATCAGAAGAGGGTCGTCAAACACCTAGCGTACGTGTTTCGACTGCTGGCCAAAAAAGTGATGAAGAAATGGTCCATGACCCAGAATCTGACCTTCAGGGAGCAGCTGGATGGCGGCATTCGCTACTTTGACCTCAGAGTCTCGTCTAAACCCGGAGAAACGGACCACGAGGTCTATTTCATCCATGGCCTGTTTGGGCTTAGAGTGCGAGACGGACTCGACGACATCAACGTCTTCCTGAACGCTCACCGCAAAGAGGTCATCTTCCTGGACTTCAACCATCACTACGCCATGGACGCTAAGCACCATCGCTACCTGATTAACATGCTGAAGGAGGTTTTTGGTTCGAAGCTGTGCAAGATCAGCATGGTGGAGGACATCACACTGGACTACCTGTGGGAGAAGAAGTACCAGGTACTTGGATAAATATCAGGTGCAGCAGTAGAACATGCTCTAATTTGCATATTCACGGTTTCATGCATATTCATATTCATATTCACACATTATTGGCTTTTTAAAATAAGGTTATTTTAAACATATTTCCTTAAACCATTTAAAGATGTCTGTCCTGAAATATTACAAGTATATAATAAGTATACATTCAATTATGTATATTATACTTTATATATCATATAAATATTTGTTTATGCTTATATACTCATAGGTGCTGGTGTTTTATCATCACCCGTCTGCAGAACGCTGCCCACTGATGTGGCCTGGCAGTAACATCCCAGCGCCGTGGGCCAACACCACAGACACCACCAAACTCATTCAGTTCCTGGAGACCACGCTGAGAGAGAGGGCAAAGTACGGTAGCTTCCACGTGTCCCAAGCCATCCTCACTCCCCGCATCAGGACCATCATGAGAGGCCTGGTCCAGGGGCTGCGCAACTACCTGGTAGAGAAGTGAGTTAATGACCTGAGTTAAGGACTGAGGTAGATTCTACAGTATGTTCTCAGAAATTGTTGATATATTTTCTTTAGCATCAGATGCAAATCACGGGTTTGATTAATGTCATTGTTATTGTAAGGAGAGGTTTATGTGAGATGCATGCAAGGAGTCTCCAGTGTTGACGCTGTGTAACAGTCTGAGGTTAAGCTGTAACTCTGGTCTTGGTTTAGCACAGTGCAGTCGTTAGAAATTTCTTAATAACAAGAGCAAGAGACAGAAAAAGTGTAAGGCTGGTGAGGGAACAGGAATTTACAAGTTTCCACAAATTTAAGAATATATATATAAAATTATATATAAAATTTTAAGAATGAATAATAATTAGAATATACATTAAGGTTACTTTATGTTAATGTGTAATATGTAAAAACTACCCATGGCTTTATTACAAGCTGCTCACTTTCGGATTTCAGAGCGGCAAGGTGCAGTTTTAAAGTAACCACAAGGTGTCACTAATGAATGTGTGTGTGTGTGTGTGTGTGTGCGTGTGTGTGTGTGCGTGTGCGTGCATGGGTGCGTGTGTGTAAGTTTGTGTGTGTGTTGTGTGCGTGTGTGTGTGTGTGTGTGTGTGTGTGTGTGTGTGTGTGTGTGTGTGTGTGTGTGCGTGTGTGTGTGTGTGTGTGTGCGTGTGCGTGCATGGGTGCGTGTGTGTAAGTTTGTGTGTGTGTGTTGTGTGCGTGTGTGTGTGTGTGTGTGTGTGTGTGTGTGTGTGTGTGTGTGTGTGTGTGTGTGTGTGTGTGTGTGTGTGTGTGTGTGAGAGAGAGAGACGATCTTCTGTAGATCTTTAATTGTGCTGCGCGCGAGGAAGCTGGAATGTTTATTATTCCAAGATAATTCCATGCTAAACTGCACTCGAGCTTCTCACTTCCTGGTTTTGTTGTGCACGAGGAGGGAAAACGTTCACTTTCTGCTGGCAGTTTCAATTTGAAGTGATTAGTCGGGTTTAAACTCATTTCGCTGTTCGACACCGATCGTACATGAGTGACGTCATTGAGGCTCTCTGTTGGGTGGCGATATATGATCAGTATGAAGGAGACATCTGGTAATGAATAAGAGCTGATTGACAGTTTGGCATTGACTCATACCTCATGAACATGCTCTTACTGTACCAACATGACCTGAAGCTCAGTGATATTCCAGCCCAGAAAAACTCATTTAACTTCTTTATATCTTATTCTAACATTTAGCCTCAGGAGTGAGTTATATTCTGTTTATCTGGAACGTTCTTCATCATGATGTTGAAGCTAGCTTGTTGATGTTATAACTAACAAACTTAACATGAGTGAGTAAAGTGACAGCACAAACACAGAAGCTAGCAATATCTCTCGCAATACCTTGTTCCTGTTAGCCAGACTCTCTGTTTTTAAATAAACTCCACAGACACTTCAGGAAATGTTTCTCAGTGTGCATCTGCACCACATGGACCTTTTATGAATGATATTAAGTGTTTATAAATGCAGCATGTGCAGATTAAACCTTACTGCTGTTAATTGTCATACGTAGGAACTTGCCAGTCATCATGGAGTGGGTGGAGACGCAGAAACCGGGCGTTAACGGTGTTAACATCATCACCTCAGACTTTGTGGAGCTGGTGGACTTTGCCAACACCGTTATCAGACTCAATGACCTCCTTCTCCACCCACCAGACCAGGCAGTCACATGACCTCTACAGCACTCTTAGAACATCACATGAGACCACCACGGAGTTTAGAGATCACATGACCACCACCATCATCATCATCGTCGTCGTCGTCATCATCACTGACCAGCTATTACTGTAACTTCAGAATGCTTGCCACACTTTCTTAAAATGAGTGAAAATGTAAATATGAATTATAATATGGAGTATAACTTATTTTCTTATGTGGAGCATAAAAGCAGAAGCTTAACATTATTATTTCTCCATTTGGATCATAATAATATTGCAATCAACTCCAAAATTATTGGCACCGTTTCACATATTTTAACAGATTTTTAAAATAATATAAAAGTATTATTATTATTATTATTAACTAACTGTGTCTCACCACGTTATCGACTCGGTAGAACCATTATTTCGACCACCAAAGACAGATTCACAAACAACCTGCCTGATCTGTCTGGACTTCTTAATGTACCCTCAAACTCAAACGACCTAGATGCAATGACTAACAGCATAGACGCTATATTCACTAGCACATTAGACACTGTTGCCCCAGTCAGATTACAGAAGGTTATAGATAAAACACTTGCACCATGGTATAATAGTCACACTCACACCCTCAAGAGAGAAACCCGTAACCTCGAACGGAAATGGAGAAAAACTAAATTAGAGGTGTTTAGAATTGCGTATAAGGACAGTATGTCCAGCTATAGACAGGCTCTAAAAGCTGCTAGGGCTGAGCACCTGAGCAAACTCATAGAAAATAACCAGAACAATCCCAGGTTTTTATTTAGCACAGTGGCTAGTTTAACAAAAAATCAGAAATCTGAACACACTATTCCATCACATTTCAGTAGTGAGGACTTTATGAGATTCTTCACTGATAAAATCGAAAGTATCAGGAATAAAATAGGTGACGTTCAACATATGAGAGCAACCAGTGACACAATCTCACCTAAGGCTTTACACAGCTTTACAAGTACAGGACAGGAAGAGTTAGATAAACTTATTACTACAGCTAAATCAACAACATGTTCACTAGACCCCATCCCAACTAAACTACTGAAAGAAGTGTTACATAAAGCTGGTGAGCCTCTTCTTAATATCATTAACTCCTCGTTATCTTTAGGTTACGTCCCGAAGTCTTTTAAGTTGGCAGTTATTAGGCCACTCATCAAAAAACCTAACTTAGACCCTAATGAACTATCAAATTACAGACCTATCTCACACCTTCCGTTTATGTCTAAAATACTTGAAAAGGTTGTGTCTGTTCAACTGAGCTCCTTCTTACAGGAGAGCAACATCCTTGAAGAGTTTCAGTCAGGTTTCAGGCCTCATCATAGCACAGAAACTGCACTTGTTAAAGTTACAAACGACTTGTTCTTAGCTTCGGACCAAGACTGTATGTCACTATTAGTTCTACTTGACCTTAGTGCTGCATTCGACACTATAGATCACAACATTCTTCTAGATCGCTTACAATATTACACAGGTATTCATGGTCAGGCTTTAAGCTGGTTTAGATCCTATCTGTCTGACCGATACCATTTTGTAGAATTAAATGGTGAATCCTCCAGTTTACTACCAGTTAATTATGGGGTTCCTCAAGGATCAGTTCTCGGACCTCTGCTTTTCTCTATATACATGCTTCCATTAGGGAACATTATTAGAAGACATGGGATTAGTTTCCATTGTTATGCTGATGACACACAGTTATATATCTCATCAAAACCAGATGAAATAGCCACAGTGTCCAAATTAACTCGGTGCCTTAGAGAGATAAAAGACTGGATGAGCTGCAACTTTCTATTGTTAAACTCCGATAAGACTGAAATACTACTCATAGGTCCAAAAACCAGTGCACATAAACTCTCACAACTTAACTCCCATTTAGAGGGATGTACTGTTACTAGTAGCTCGACAGTGAAAGACCTCGGTGTTTATTAGACAGTAACTTGTCTTTTAAAAATCATATCGCCCATACCACCAAAACAGCCTTCTTCCACCTTAGAAACATTGCCAAGCTGAGAAACATCCTGTCTGTATCTGATGCTGAGAAGCTAGTTCATGCGTTCATGACCTCTAGACTGGACTATTGTAATGCATTACTAGGTGGTTGTCCTGCATCTTTAATAAATAGGTTACAGTTAGTCCAAAATGCAGCTGCCAGAATTCTCACTAGGACAAGAAAGTATGACCTTTAACCCCAATGTTATCATCTCTACACTGGCTACCTGTTAGGTATAGAATTGACTACAAACTGCTGCTACTTACGTACAAGGCTCTTAATGGTTTAGCTCCCATGTATCTAACTAGTCTGCTAACACGTTACAATCCTTCACGCTCTCTGAGATCACAAAACTCAGGGCTTTTGGTAGTTCCCAGAATATCTAAGTCTACTAAAGGTGGTAGAGCGTTTTCTTATTTAGCTCCCAAACTTTGGAATAGTCTTCCTGATAGTGTTCGGGGCTCAGACACACTTTCCCAGTTTAAATGTAGATTAAAAACTCATCTCTTCAGTCAGGCGTACACATAATACATCCCATAATATCATGCACCAGTACATCAGACCAGCACATTTTTATGAACGGCAGATATGTTAATCCCTTTCCACTGCTTTTCTCTTTGTACCCATCCCGAGGCATCCAGACACTGTACCAGCTCCCATCGTCCTCTGTGGGACGAAGCCTTTGGACATCCACTGAGCCGAGGCCGACTCTAAGAATCCTGAGACATCTCCAGTTAGACTCTGTGGTACTCAGAAGATCAGAAGTCCTTAAACCTCACACCAATACACCATTTGTTTGACTGTATATTACAATCACACCCCCAGTGTCACCCATATGAGGATGGGTTCCCCCTTGAGTCCGGTTCCTCTCAAGGTTTCTTCCTTTACCAATTTAAGGGAGTTTTTCCTTGCCACTGCTGCCTGAGTCACCTCAGACTTGCTCATAGGGGAATAAATACATACACACTGTGAACTATATACATCTAATAATAATCTAGAATTTTTATTCTGTTAATTCTTATTTCTTTTATTATTCGTTATTTCCTTTATCATTAATTATGTTTACCTTCTGCTCTGTGTTTATGTTCTGTAAAGCTGCTTTGAGACAATGTCTATTGTAAAAAGCGCTATACAAATAAACTTGAATTGAATTGAATTGAATTATTATTATTATTATTATTATTATTATTATTATTATTATTATAAACAGTTTATTTTAATTTTATATTATTTATTTTTTTAAAACAGAGATAATAAAGGTAACAAGTTATAACTAAGACTGTTTTTTTTTTTTGCACGCTTTAATTCACAGAATGAATTTGTATTTATTTATGATTTTCTTTCCATTTCTGTTCTTTGAGTAAACATCTGCTCTGTGGTTGTGGTGAGTCGGGAACGCTGGTGTAGAAGATGGGGATAGATTTGTGGTTGCCATCTCGAGCGTATTTCTGCTGTAATGTTGGGTTTCAGCTCAACACACACTCTCTGTATCTCAGCATCTCCGTCTATCTCCCCTTCCTCCTCCTCCTCCTCACCAGGCTGACCGTTTGAACTTCAGCTTCAGGTCAGGAGCAACACTCAAGTCAGATCAATTTTATTCCTTCCCGGAAATAAACAATTTATCTTGTCTGAGACACAGGACAGGAAAGGAAGTCCATCGTTCTGCTGATTCCTCGATTGCTTCTGTGGCTTTCAGGATGTTTGCTGCCTCTTTGTTTGAGAGGTTTCTTTTAACCAGAAGCCACAGTGACCACGAGAAGCTGTTTGTGCCGAACAGATCCTGACAACGATCAGTTTCTCCATTTGGATTCTTTACTTCTGAAACTCTATGTTTAGATATTTGGTCTCTGTATAAAGCAACACACACGAGGGTCTCGGATTAGTGACGAGTCTCGGCTCTGTGACCGTCTGAAGTGCAGTGAAACCGGCGATCGAGGGAAAAATGCTAGTCATAAAAAAAGACTTTTTTTTTTTTTGGTTTGGGCATCATTTTAAAATGCTTGGTAATACGATCCAAAATGAGCTTCTGAGTCTGGAATGTTCCACAGAAGAGTTGGAAGAACTTCCATACATTCCTTCAATCAAGTGTCCCAGAAATGTATATAAATGTATACATGTATAAATATATAAATATGCAATTAATCAATCATTATTCAAAAGCACATGGCAGAAGACACGAAAAAAAAACATGCTGGAACGCCCCCTGGTGTACAGGTACGGAATCGTCCAAGCCATTATAACATTTTGGGTTGTGTTAATTAAAGAGAAAACCAACTCACTCATCACTCATTGTAGTTTCCTGTAAGAAGACCTTTATTTAACTCCTGTTTTATGGAAGGAGCTTCGAGGTTTCTGACATCTTCAGGACTGAGGAGATTGGAACATCGGGAACATTACAAGATTTTTTGTTTTGAGGAATTAGTGTTTATAGCTGCTGTACATACCATGAGAACGGAAACGGACTCATTTCACGAACTTACAGATAAAAAGTATGACGTGTCACTGTTTAAAACAAATGAATGAGGAAGAAGACGTTCTGGAATGTTCCCAGCTGAGGTTTTCAGCCTCCAATGAAATAAATACAGAAGAAGGAAAAGAAGATCTAATCATCTCCACACAGGGTTTTTAGGTTCTGCCTCCATTACATGCACCATTTCATTTCTCCTGCAGCTTCTGTTTTTCATTTTCATCCTTAATGACCGAGTTTAGATTCTTCATCGTAAACACTTCCTTTCACACACACACACACACACACACACACACACACACACACACACACACACACACACACACACACACACACACACACACACACACACACACACACACACACACACACACACACACACACACACAGCAAGATTTATTATGATTAGCAATAATTCACCCAGCATTCAGCATTGTTGCTGTAATATTTTTGATATTCATAATCAGATGTTTTTTAAAGGATTGTTTTAGGATTTTATTTCTATTTTAAAACCTTAAGTATGGAATTAAATCTGATTGGTTACTTTGAAGTAAACAAGAATGCAGTCACTCTTGAGCTCGATTATTATTATTAACATTTTTTCTTGCCATCTTTTTTTTTTTTGTAAAAAATAGACAAAAAATAATAGTTTAAATGCACCAAGTTTGATGCAACTGCATGAACTGATGAAGTTTGGTTTGATCCAGGTTCAAGTTATTCCTTGTGCAATCAGGCCTAAAATAAGGCAGTCTGAGGCAGAGACGAAGTAAAGGGAAGGTGCTCATAAAGAAATCTGCTGAAAACTATGTAGATAAATTAGGAACGGAGGAATAAATATTTGTAGTTCAGTTCAAAAGGAAACAGGAATCTCTGTGTTCCTCTTTTTAGACTGTTAGATCGTTAAGATCTAATGAGTAAATGATTTAACTTTCTACCAAGAGCTTCTCAGGTGCTGTTTTGTTTTCTTTTCCTTCCTGCTCACTCGTTCACTCCCACTCATTCCTGTGCCTCGTTCATCCCTCCCTCCCTGTCGTTCTTGTTTTAATCCTCTCTCCCTCACTCTTTCCCTCCCTCTCCTCCCTGGGCTGATGAGATCCAGGTCTTTGTGTGGTTGCTGAATGAATCTCTTATATAAAGAGATGTTATTTGGTCTGAAGCTCCACGCGAGCAGCTCCAGGTCCAGTGGCTTCCAGCAACTGTTTGTTGTCTTTCTTGCTCTGTATTTGACAATCCTGTCAGGTTCTCCAGGTATCTGAGGACAGGTGAGGCTTTGTAAACCGCCGGCTGCTCTGTTTGGCAGTAGGTTCTTGCCCTGGGGTGAGAGTGTAATGATTGATGATGTGTATCTGATAGGAAAGGTCCAATCTATTCTGCATGTGCTGGAGGGAGCTGTTAGACTGAAATATAATCATTTTAAAATAACAGCACCTTCCTATGTGCTTTATTCCTCTTATACCACAGCCGCAATTTATTCTTGCAGTTACATAAACGTATAAACCTACAGCTTTACCTGTGACTGTTACAAAGCACTGACACTGGAGACTCCTTCCATGAAGAAGGAGCACTGAAAGCATCACAACGGATCCCCTTCACGTCTGATGAATGATGGCTGAGTGAACGTTGGACTTCAGAATATTATTCTGTCCGTTCTCGTGTTTTTTCAGCACGCGTCTGGTGCCAACATTGGCTTTAAAACACGTGCTTATTATTTTTATGCAAAAGACAGAGTGCACTTTTGACCTGATGTTAAACTGAACCTCTCTTTAACGTTGGCCTGCAATTCTTCTGGTTTTAAAGTCATTTCCAACTCGACTACAAATAAGCTGAAAACACAAGCAGAGCAAAGATCGAGAAGAAAAAATGATTTATTTAAAAACAGAACCTGGAGTCTGTCCCTTTATTTGTATTTACAATTTTAAAATAAAGAAATTTAAAACAAAAAGGAATCAGACACCAGAGGATAATTAATTATTATGCAATTACGTCACAAATCGTTAAAATAACTGCATAAACGCTGTGGCAGGTTGTTTCAGCTGGTTACTGATTTAAACACCTCCTCATTACCTTCATTACTAGTGCAGAATGGGCCAAACCGAGGTCACGACTGCGCATGTGCGGACGCACTTCCAGCTGTGGCGCATTCCGTGGCTGTCGGACCGGGACGTGGGCGCGCGCGCGTGCAGAGACGTCGGTGTCGCTCATCAGTTCCCGTTAAATTCGCCGCTTGATTCGTGACTTAAAACCGACCGGGACGCCAAACCAGCCCCGGGTTCTTTATTCGTGTTGCTGATCTGTGCTGTATGCGCTGTCGGGGTTTTTACTCTGTTTTCGGGAAACGCATTCCTGTCGCACGTGAAGAACACGTCACTTTACACGTTACTTTACACGACACTTTACAGGATCGTTCGTCATGACGGGCATCGGATCTGCCACGGTGAGAGAGTTCAGAATATATATTTAGTATATTTGTCATAAAGTTTCTTTAGTATTTATATTATAGCAAAATAATTATTACTGCTCACGTGCAGATCTGCGTTACTTATTGTGCAAGGGCAGTTATGTTATGGGGTGTTATGGCGGTTATGGGGTGTTATGGGGTGTTATGGCAGTTATGGGTGGTGTTATGGGGTGTTATGGGTAGTGTTATGGGGTTACGGGGTGTTATGGGTGGTGTTATGTGGTTATGGGTGGTGTTATGGGGGGTTACGTGGTGTTATGGGGTTATGGGTGGTGTTATGGGGTTGTGGGTGGTGTTATGGGGGTTATTGGTGGTGTTTTGGGGTTATGGGGGTTATGGGTGCTGATAAGGGGGGTTATGGGTGGTGTTATGGGGTTATGTGGATTGTGGGTGGTGATAAGGGGGTTACGGGTGGTGTTATGGGGGTTATGGGTGGTGTTATGGGGTGTTATGGGTGTTATGGGTGGTGTTATGGGTGGTGTTATGGGGTGTTATGGGGGTTATGGTTGGTGTTATGGGGTGTTATGGGTGGTGTTATGGGGTGTTATGGGTGGTGTTATGGGGTGTTATGCTAGCTGTAGGGGTTGTTTCAGTGTCGGAATACTTCAGGAACTAAAATATATGACGTAATATTTTTAAGTCCCTTTTCTGTTCTCACTCGCTCAGTCATTAACACTCAGTCATTAACACTCAGTCATTAACACTCTCGGTGATTAACACTCAGTCATTAACACTCAGTCATTAACACTCAGTCATTAACACTCTCGGTGATTAACACTCAGTCATTAACACTCAGTCATTAACACTCTCGGTCATTAACACGCTCAGTCATTAACACTCTCAGGGATTAACACTCAGTCATTAACACTCTCAGGGATTAACACTCAGTCATTAACACTCAGTCATTAACACTCTCGGTCATTAACACTCTCAGTCATTAACACTCTCGGTCATTAACACTCTCAGTCATTAACACTCTCGGTCATTAACACTCTCAGTCATTAACACTCAGTCATTAACACTCTCAGGGATTAACACTCTCAGGGATTAACACTCTCAGGGATTAACACTCTCAGTCATTAACACTCTCAGGGATTAACACTCTCGGTCATTAACACTCTCGGTCATTAACACTCTCTGTCATTAACACTCTCGGTCATTAACACTCAGTCATTAACACTCTCAGTCATTAACACTCAGTCATTAACACTCTCAGGGATTAACACTCTCAGGGATTAACACTCTCGGTCATTAACACTCTCGGTCATTAACACTCTCGGTCATTAACACTCAGTCATTAACACTCTCAGGGATTAACACTCTCAGGGATTAACACTTCATTCTTAAAGCATTAGGAAAACATAAAGACTTTTAATGTACATCATTTCTTTTATTTTTTTTATTTAATTTTGTTTGAGCACCTGATGAACTTTGACCACTTGAGGAACTTTCAAAAGTTTTCAGGATTTCAGGAACCTTTTGATGATAAGAGCAGGAGGAGACGGAGCAATGACTGTACAGTACAGGTCTCTTTGTTGCCCCTGCATACCGAAAGATGTTGGGTCAAGTCCCTGGAACAAGCCCTAGCATGACATGGAATTGTTTGTGTTAATTCTCATCATATGCTTACAGATAAATATGATACAGAATGCTGGAGAGAGAGAGAGAGAGAGAGAGAGAGAGAGAGAGAGAGAGAGAGAGAGAGAGAGAGGTGGGGTGAGAGGGAAAGAGAGAGAGAGAGAGAGAGAGAGAGAGAGAGAGAGAGATAGATAGATAGATAGAGGGAGAGAGGTGGGGTGAGAGGGAAAGAGAGAGAGAGAGAGAGAGAAAGATAGAGGGAGAGAGGGGGGTGAGAGAGGGGGGGTATATCATGAGGAAAGTAATCACTCACGATCACAACAAAATATGACGTGATTCAACACTACAAATATTTAATCTGACAGATGTGCGATAAGACAAACTCGTATAAGAAAGCATCATGAACATTTTCAGCTTCCAAACGGCTCTTAAATCATCAGGAACGTCATTCGGTTAATGGGCCACACACCTGTGAAAACACTCTCATCTGCTTCAGTCAGGAGCCAACAGTCAGAAGCGCAGGTTAGTTTCAGAGTC
The DNA here is from genome assembly GCF_022655615.1 of Tachysurus fulvidraco. Classification (NCBI taxonomy): domain Eukaryota; kingdom Metazoa; phylum Chordata; class Actinopteri; order Siluriformes; family Bagridae; genus Tachysurus; species Tachysurus fulvidraco. Next base: position 16,992,121 of record NC_062542.1, on the reverse strand, counting down.
GGAGACAGTTTCGTTATAAAACTAAAGTCTGTCAGATTAATATTCACCTCCTCAACATTCCACAGTCATTAGGATGACTTTCCCAAAGCGTTAGAAGGAATTCTGCTTTTCGTTGTGCTGTAATGGAGAGCAGTGGACAGGAGCAGAACAGAGACGAGACTGTGTGTCTGAAGGTCCCGACACGGCCGAGGTGAAGAGACAAAGTGTGTGTGGGATGCTGAATACTCTGCTGAGGGCTGGTGGGTTCATCATGGACAGTATCAGAGGGAAGATAATGATGACCACGTGGAGGCGAGACACAGTGAGAGCTTTGTCTCATGTAGAACAGGTCGGCGTTTGGGACGCAGCGTCGTGGCCTGAGAGAGACTTCAAACTTAAGTTTGTTTGCATTAAACGCAGCTTCAGATGAGAAAGTGGCCATAATTTCTAATGCTTCTAGAAGTGGAGAACGTGGACCAGCAGGGTTCTGTGAAGCACATGGGTAAAAGCTCTTATCTTAATTGTGAGATCACAAATGATTTGGAGTTTGGATCCCCATGATGTCATGAGGAGCCAGAGGGTGGAGCAGAGGGTGGGAGGGGCATTTATCTGTCAATCACAGGAACACTAGCCATCATGGGTGTCAGTGAGCTAACATTTGTGGATGAGGCTCGATATCATGGTCAGCTGGAATTATGGGGATTTTCATTATAATGTTCAGCCTTTAACTTCACATTGTCTCGTAATCATTTTTATTGCACAAGAAACGTTCCAGCATTCAGTTGTGACTCGATGTCGGTTAGTTCTGGTCTTGACCATGATGATGGTCTTAATAAAACTATATTGTGTTCTGAAATAAAAAGCTACAAGAAATGTCAGAATATTATTGTACATCTTTAAATGTGCTTGTGAACAATTCTGGGGTTTAACGGAATTAGATGAAGAACCTCAGCTGTGCTTGTCAGACTGTTTTGTGCTTTAAACCCTTCAGACCATCGAAACCCACCACCATTGGCACCTTGTGAGAGCTCCAATAAAGCCGTTCATCTCAGACCCATAAAGCCGTTCATCTCAGACTTACTCTCACTAAAGCTCTAATCATACAGAAGGCTCCACACTTTGATCATTATATTTGCCGTCAGAATCAGGGTTTCCTCCAGCTCTCCAACACTCCCTTCCCTTCCGTCCATTTCCTCTGCTGAAACACAGCAGCACTTGGATTCAAACCAAACTCTTCTACTTTTTAGATGATCTTGTTTTTGTGGACGTTCCACATTTTCTATAACAACAAACAGCTAAAAAATGATTTGTTCTTTGATAAATCATTAGCATGAGGTGTTATTTGTTTCGTGTGATGCAGAGTGTGTTGCCACCACAATATACCATGTTGTTAAGATGAAGAACAAATCACAGCTTGTCATTTTACTGAGGAACCCAAAAAGTGCTGACACTGGAGACTCCTTCCATAAATGTTAAATAAACCTGTCCTTACAGGGAGCTCTGTGATGCTGCATCCTCCAGTAGCTGATCTCATGGTTTGATCCAGACCTCACCTCCTCATGGGGTCTGATAAGATTCAGCAGTGGCGTTACGGAATCCGGAGGCCGACATACCTGACTGTCTCTCATGCCAGATCGCCGCCTCGTTCCTGTCCGAACTCGTCCTTCTACCTGACAGGCGAGAGCTGGGGAAGACAGAGTAGGAGCGTGTTCGCTAAAAGAGGTCTCGACAAGGTCAGAAAGTGGGTCAGGATTTTGTCAACTGCCCTCCAAGGAGGTTAGCAAACAGAGCCTGGACCTCCTGACCCTTGTTCTGCAGACAGAACTGGTGTTTTTGTTTTTTCAGGCCTGAAATGTGTGTATTGTGTTTGGCGTGATAAGGGGAAGCAGATTAGAGGGAATGAGCAGAACAGAGTAAAGCAGCAGTGAGCTCATGTGGGAAACGAGGGCTCAATCAGAGGAAAAGCAGGTGACACAAAGCAGCAGAGACAAAGACAAACTTCTGCTGAACCTGAAGCTTTAACCTCCTCTTAGACACGTGCTCCACTGAAGTCTGGGCCGCAAATAAGCATCAGACATGTTTATTACATCTCGCAGGGTTTTTTTTTTTATCAAGATGGTTCCAGGTACAAGTTTATCAAGCTGATAACACTTAATTAACTAGCCAAAGAACTCTTGAGGAACCTTGAGTGAAAATCCCAACACTCATAATCTGTAGTACTTACAGTCATAATGTTTCCTTCTGACAAACAAATCATCAGTAAAAAAAAAAAACTCCAGCAGCTCCATCAGAACAGATTTAGAACATAAACAATCCAAACTTTCTAAATTAAACTGCATGCAATAATATTTTTGGAATTTTATCGGGTTCCTCAAATTCTTCATTATTAGTAGACATTTAATGTTAGTGAGTAATTAACACAATTTATTTACGACTTGATTGTTTTTGACTCGTTGAAGATGTGATTTCAGTCTCCAGTGTCAGCATTCTCTAAGTTGAAAGATAGAGGGCGCTGCATTTTTCGCTAAAACTGTAAATAAATATTCTGATCATCTGCAAATTGCTGTGGTGTAAAACGTCATGACACATGGTTTACTTTTAACTGCAGTTTTTTTAATGTTCATTTAAAGCATGCATTCAGGATTTTGAACAAAACATTTTAGAAAATATGCTGTGACTAAATGTCCATGAAAATAAATCTAAAAAAAACCCCACAGTGATTAAATAGAGATGTTTTTAGTTAAAGCTACAACATTTACTTTATTTATATATCTTTATTTTAGGTAAAGCTGTAAGTTTAGCTGGTTTATTTAGCTCTTTATTTAACTGCCTGCTCTCCTGAGTCCAGCTGTAACACATGAGCATGTAGGAGGAAGGGATCTGCCTCCAGCTTCAGCTCCTGTAGCGTGTCCGTTCTCACCGGTCGTCCACCGCTCATGCATGCCAAGCCCTCCCAGTGACTCGTGGGAAATTGTAGGCTCGGAACATTCCTCTGCGTTCCTCCCACCCTCAGCTCCGCCGTGAACTTTCTTCACACGCACATTCCACCGTGTAGAACCGTGCATCTGAGAGCGATTGTGTGTCCAGTCTTTATGCGTTTATTTTTTGTTTGTGTTAATGTGGAAGGTCTGATCTGTTGAGCAGTAATCGTCCATCCTTTATTCCCTTATCAGCTTTCATGCTGTGCTGCTCCTGAAGCTCTGAGATCCAACTGAATAACTCAGATGTTGAGGGATGGATGTTGTTCAGAGTGTAGGGCAGTTACAGAGTAGTGCTAACATGTGTGTGTGTGTGTGTGTGTGTGTGTGTGTGTGTGTGTGTGTGTGTGTGTGTGTGTGTGTGTGTGTGTGTGTTTTCATGTTCTTTAGGACGCTGAGAGAGACGGGTCTGAAACCATATTGCAGCCGGAGTCAGACCAGAACCTCACGCCTGCTAATGTGAGTTCGGAGCTCTTGATATTTCTCTTACTGTGTGGGCGTGTCTCCATGCTAATGCTGTCTGAACATTATGCAAATTTACTGAATAAGTAAATAGATAAAAACTCTTCTTGAGTGGATGATTCAAGATAAAAACACTCTTCAAAACCACATACTAGCTCATTAAATTACAACAACAGCTCGTTAGCCGAGCTTCACTGTAACCGAGAAATCCTTAGCTAGTTAACTGTAGTGTAGCATTATCGATATCAGCCAATCAGGCGTTACGATCTGTATGTAGAAAATGTTCAAGAAAAAATAAAGTGGATAAAGTTCGACTCGGAGAAAACGTGATCTACTAGAAAATCTCTAATGGTGTCCATTACATACTGCAAGGAATCTGAATGAGCTTTGGTTTACTGGCATCCGTCAGAAAAGAGCTTTCTGTCATGGCAAGATGTTTACTATGAAAATCGACTTCAACACACTGTCAGGAACCATGAGCACATAAACCTACCATTACTGTACATACCATCCTCCTGATCCTGCTGGTTAAGTGTGAAGGTTTATGTTGAGTTGCTCTGTGATGTCCAGTGTTCTCCATTGGACCTGATTGACACGGGCAAAGGGCTGAAGGTTCAGAGCACAGCGCCTCATCTGGTCAGTCTGGGGAGCGGTCGGCTCAGCGTGGCCATCACCGTACTGCCCCTGAAAGAAGGTGAGTCCCTCACAGACGAGTCACACAGACATCACGTTTTTCACATTGATTCATACATGTACACGTGATTCATACATGTACACGTGATTCATACATGTACACGTGATTCATTCATGTACACGTGATTCATTCATGTACACGTGATTCATGCTCACATAATTCACTCGTACATACGCGTACATAAGTGTACAGAAACTCTATTTGTAATAAGATCCTGTGTTTCTTCTTTTCTGGTGACAGTAAATATCATTAATAATGACGTGTCATTAGAGTTGTTAGATGTCTAAAGTCATTAAACAGCTTCAGAGACTAATTTACATATTAATTTATTCAGCAAAATAGCAAATTAATGCAAACGAAAAATGAAGATTGACAATTATAATACAATAAAATAGAGTTTTAGCAGAACAGAAAATAATACTGCTCAGTGATTGGTTGTTCTGTATAATACTGCTCAGTGATTGGTTGTTCTGTATAATACTGCTCAGTGATTGGTTGTTCTGTATAATACTGCTCAGTGATTGGTTGTTCTGTATAATACTGCTCAGTGATTGGTTGTTGAGTATAATGCTGCTCAGTGATTGGTTGTTGAGTATAATACTGCTCAGTGATTGGACGTTGAGTATAATGCTGCTCAGTGATTGGTTGTTGAGTATAATGCTGCTCAGTGATTGGTTGTTGAGTATAATGCTGCTCAGTGATTGGTTGTTGAGTATAATGCTGCTCAGTGATTGGTTGTTCTGTATAATACTGCTCAGTGATTGGACGTTGAGTATAATGCTGCTCAGTGATTGGTTGTTGAGTATAATGCTGCTCAGTGATTGGTTGTTGAGTATAATGCTGCTCAGTGATTGGTTGTTGAGTATAATGCTGCTCAGTGATTGGTTGCTGAGTATAATGCTGCTCAGTGATTGGTTGCTGAGTATAATGCTGCTCAGTGATTGGTTGTTGAGTATAATGCTGCTCAGTGATTGGTTGCTGAGTATAATGCTGCTCGGTGATTGGTTGTTGAGTATAATGCTGCTCAGTGATTGGTTGCTGAGTATAATGCTGCTCGGTGATTACGAATCTCAGTAAGAATTGAGTTATCTGTTTCTCAGCTCATTATCACAAGCATCAGGTTCACTAGCATCTCCTTAAAACGTCACTAAGCAGTATTTTATTAGATGTAAAAGGTCACTCAATCTAGCGACCCAGTCTCTACGTTGCCAACTGTGTCGAGCTCAAGGTCTTAAAGAAAAGCGTTTGTTGTGACCAATCACATGCGTAGGTGTTCATTCTTATCCCCGCCCCCAAAAGCTCAAGGTTCAACATGACTCATGAGTGCAGTCGTGTGTCACAGCTGAGCTCAGAACAGAACGCACTCGCACGACGTTAATTAGCACCCTTGCTAACATCAGCCGCCCTCGCGCTGTCCTCTAAACATAATGATTAAAAACCGTAGAATCTTTTCTGATAGAAATATACGTACTGATTAAAAAGGTTGCCTGAGACGTGCTCTAAACTGATGAGCATCATCGTCATCATCATCATCATCATCATCATCATCATCATCATCATGGAGCGCTAATTAGTCACAATGACTGGAAAAGCTTGAACAGCGTGTTAGCTGACGCTTCTCACTAATCACCCTATAGTTGATATCACGCCCTCTGTAGTGTGGTAGTGTTTGATTTAGGACACAACCACAGGACGTTCGCTAAAGAATATCCAGTATGATAACATGCTATTTATTTATGATGTAGTTTATTAGTCTCAGTATGAAATCCCACAATTCCATCATCAATAAAAACGGCCGATCGTTCTCACAGGGTTCTACGGGCGTTCGATAAAGATAAAGATAAAAAGTCTTCGGTTTCACAAAACACCTCCTGTTGAGGAAAACAAAAAATCTGTATTTGGCTATTTTGATTTATTTAATTACCTTTTTTAAAATTTGAAAACTATAGCATTGGGATTTACTAAAAGATTTGAAATGAATTTAAAAGAATATTTATTTATTCCATGTAGTGAACACAGGGGTCCAAGCACTGGGCAACTTTGTGTATCTTTGTGGCGTGTGTGTGTGAGTGTGTGTGTGTGTGTGTGTTGGTGTGTGAGACACTTGGGCGAGAGGATGCACGTGATGACTATTGTTAGTGCAATCTGCAGGCCTGAGGGAGGATGAACGCAGCGTTAAGGTTATCTGAGTGGAAAGCGGGTGAAAAGGTCACCTTTCTGATGCTCATTTTCCCATCATGCACTCTGGGTGGAGTTTGTTCTTTTTATGGAGAATCAGGGAGGAGTCGAGTCTTTTTATAGAGACAGAAGAGTATTCAGCTGGGTTTAATTTCACACGTGACAGCTACACATTTTCTCTCTTCACCTTCAGCTTGTCTGCAGGAGGTGCAGACAGGAAACGACTCAGAGGAGAGGAAGGACAAGCCGATGACATCACTTCCTCTTTTTGAGATTGTGAGAGTAGATGTCTTTTTTCATTTTGACCAAAGACCAAATCTTTGTTTTTATTTTAAGTCTAATCTCTCTGGTGTTTAATATTAACACGCTCTTTCTAATCTGTGACGGTTGCTATAGTTACTGCTCATCGCTTACATGGTGAAGTTTTTGTAAAGTAAGGAGATGTTTATTTAACATTCACTCTGGAAGGAGTCTCCAGTCCCAGTACAGTGTAACGGTCAGAGGATCTTTACTGAAGGATTGTCCACATCTCACCATCCGTGATGTTGATTATTTTCACACTTATTTACACCTCAGAGTAAGATTTATATTAAATAGGTATTTTTCCCTCCTTCATTGTTTAAACCCTTCTTTTTATTTTTTATTTTTTTCACATTTAATAATTTCATCTCAGGCTGAGGGACGGTGTTAGACATCCTACAGCTCAGTAAAATCAACTCTATTGTTAACACGCTGGATGATTTGCGTCCATTTCCACGGATCCTGCCAGATTGTTTCCTCAGTAAATGAATGCCAGCATCGCTGCCAGCGTTTGTCTAAATACGGCCATGTTTCTTCTCTTCGAGTGTAAGAGGATGGAGTGTTTCATGCTGTGGGAAATCCCATGCCGAGCTCCTCGGTTCAAAAGGAAACCGTTCGGGCGGCGACGCAGAGAAACGGCTCTGTGAGATGGGTTCCATTCGTATGGAGCTAACAGGTCTGAAGCTGTTCACTAAAGACTGATGCAGAACGCCATCAGTAACGGTTCACTGGTTTAGAGATGGACATTTTTTTAAGAACCAGTTTGTGAATCTGTCAGTTTCTCTGGATGTTCTGAGAATGTTCTTATTGTAACGTTTAGAAATGTTCCTACAACATCCCAGCAACATTTCCATAACGTTGAACGTTGTGTGAATATCGTGTAGACGACTCTAAGTCTCTAATAAGTCTCTAATGGTGTATGGATACCGCAAATAAGTCACCACATAGAAAGATGGATAAATTTCATCCCAATGCGCTTAAACCCAGCTTAGAAAAATAGAAATAAATGTTGTGCTGTTTTCGTCCTGAGATGATCACACGAGTTGAGTTTACCTTTAACCCCGTGAGTGTGTGTGTGTGTGTGTGTGTGTGTGTGTGTGTGTGTGTGTGTGTGTGTGTTGCAGGTATCACTTGTATCGGTCGTGAAGATGCCGCCATACCGCAGGATATCACCATCCAGGGTCCTGGCATCGAAGCTGAGCACTGCGTCATCGAGAACAGAGACGGAGTCGTGACCCTGGACCCCTGCGGACACCTGTGTTCTCTCGATGGCGTTCCTGTGACCACGCGCACCCAACTCACTCAAGGTGAACACGTGCATCACATCTTTTCTTTTTCTTTCTTTTCTTTTTATCTTCTATCCATTTCTTTCCCTCCTTTTGTTTAATTTCATCCTTTCATTTCTATTTTTTTTTATTCCTTCTATTATCTCCAGTTATTTCCTTTCCTTTCTTCTCCTTTATTTCATTCCTTCCCTTCATTTTATTTCTACATCTCTTTCTTAACCGTTCTTCCTTTCTTTCCTTTTCTTTTCTTTCCCTTTTCTTTTTGCTAACCTGAACAAATGCAGTCTCTTTGTTTGGAGACTCAGAGTAACGCTGCAGTAAATAAACGCTGTTGTCGCCTCCTGGTGGTCAACACACTCACTACACACGCCGCTGTTGGGAAACAGAGCGAGGCCTAGATCTGATTTCATGACATCATGGCTTCATAAAGCGTATGAAATGTCAGAGCGCGCTGTGTTTTGGAAAACCCACTGTTTTTTCCACAACAGGACTGCTTTTGGACGTCACAGTGAGTTTAATTGGAGTGGTTTTGTGCGGCTCTCGGGTTTGTTGCCTGTGACTCAGAGCTTCCACTCATACAGAGCTGGAGGCCTTATGTTACTGCCTGCACCATTCCACTCTGCTCACTCAGAGATCTTTCTACATCATCATCATCATCATCATCATAATCATCATCATCTTCAGCAGCAGCAGCATTATCAGCAGCAGCAGCCCTCGTCTGGGTTTTTAGCTAGTCCACGCTTCACACTGTTTGCCTTTTACGTGTTATCTTTCTCACTGCGAGTGAAGAAGTGCTTCAGTTAAATGTTTACCCAGAGAGATGTTTGGTTTTATATCGTCACTCTCTGCTGCAGATCTGTGTGTGGTTTAGTCTCTCTGGAGCGGGTTGGATCACGTCAGCACTGTTTGGATGAATCTAGCGAGTGAAATTAGTTGTGTAAAAAAAAAAAGCCCAGATAGAGACATCTGGAAAAATTCAGTGTTCCTGCAAACAGTTAATACGATACAAAACAAAATCGTTTAACCCAAACTGATGGATATAAATCCATGATCTAAGCGAATGCTGTTGTCTTTGCTTCACTTGCTCTGTTTCTGACCAAATATTCACTGATTCCTGTTCACTGGTTTCTACTAAATGTGACACATTAACAGGTTTCCATGTAAAGCTGAAATTATTCATCTACTCCACTGTAGGTCCATCAGGATAAGTTCACAAACCCTGTGCTGGTTTTCTAACATCTGCTACCTGAGAAATTTATTTATTTCCATCCATAGATTAAGAAAAAATATGTTTTTGTGAGTTACAGGCTGCTGAGGGAACGAACATAAACATCTGCGTCAGGATGAGAACATCACACCTCAAACACGGACACGATCAGACAGCTCGGCTTTTACACGTGTAGCTTAAAGGCTGATTATTGGGAATTATACACATGAGTTTTAGTGGAACAGGAAACAGAGACCAAATGTTGGAGGTTATTGGATTTAAAAAGACACATCAGGTGCAGAGTGACGGAGAAACGTCGGGAAACAACGAGCGTGAAATGGAAACAGGCTTCAGGTGAAACTCTAAACTCTCCCTGAGGCACTTCCACTGAATTACACGTTAATCCTCACTCCGTCTGCGCTCATAGTATCCTCATGGTAATCTCGTTACTGCACGACTTCGGGCTTCGGGATCGTTTCAGTTCATATATTGTTTTATTTTAGATTATTTTTAATATTTATTAATATAATATAAATATATATTATATATATAATATATATTTTATTCACCTGTTGAACAGCAGCGATTAAACTGAGAGAGAAGAGGCAGAGAAATGTCTCACTCCGTTCTCCAGCTGTTACAGTCAGCACGAATTTCATTAAAAATTAAACACTCACTAAACCTGTATCACAAAACATACGTTTCACCAGTTGCATTTATTCCAAAACATATAGACATAATAATAATAATAATAATAATAATAATAATAATAATAATAATAATAATAATAATAATAATTATCTGTCATCTGAACACCATTTTAAACCTAATTAATACATTTTGTTCTTCATCATCCACAAAAAATTACAACATCTGAGTTCCAGTCTGTTTGGTCCAAAGATTTTGCATGTGTATTATGACATCACACATCAAGCTTGTACATAGCCCCGCCCCCAAATTAGTTGTATACAGAAGTCTCAGATTAGAGTTAACAACTCCAACCAGAACGTCCAAACATGATGATTACATGATGATGTGCTGTGAAGACACTTCTGCTGACTCAGGTGTCACTAACGATAAACTGAATGAGTCACACACACACACACACACACACACACACACACACACACACACACACACTCAGATGTAGGAAAACAGACACAGTTCACTGAGGTTGAGAAAAACAGACATGAAGAGCAAACGAGTTGAGAAACCCGGCTGTGTGGAGCAAAGTTCTTCTCCACGTCTGTCTTTTATCATCCTTCACACAAACAGGCATTGATTTGCTCCAGCTTTACACTTTTACAGATTACAAACACGCTGCAAAAACGCTGCCTGATCTGTAGACCTTCAAGATGTACTTTGGGAATCCATACGTTCTCAACCTCAACCTGTAACACTGAGTTAAACTGCAGACTCCTTCTTTAAATTCATAATAAACAGAAAACCATAGGTACAGGTTACAGGTTCTGTTGCCATAGGAACAACCAGTCATTAAATATAAACCTGTCAGATCCGCAATTAATCGACACATTCTGACCAATCAGAGTCTAATAGATAAGATCGATCATTGTCTGTAACACACTGGATGAGTTTCGATATGCAATCAAACATTTGCTTCATTTACTCACATGATATTGGGGTGCGCAAACTTTTGAACAAACTCTTCAAATATTCAACATTGAATATCTTCTCAGCTTTTATAAAAAGCTGTTGATTCGGAGGTTAGTTGTATTTTTTTCGGGCCACATTTCTGTAAAATGACACTTTTCCTTCTTTATTTCCGCTCTGTTCTCTCTCCTCTGTGTCATCATGCGCTTTTATTCTACCTTTATTTCTGATTGTTTACCTGTTTACCTTCAGCCTCTTTTTTTTAACCCACATGCCCTCCTGAGCAGTATGAGATCACACACCAGCCCACGGAGTGTGTACTGCGTGTTAGTGCCGAATGCTGCGGTTTTAAACAGAGCCAAAAGGGAAAAATGAAGAAAGGGGCGGAGTTTCGGTGCGTTTTCTCCTCCACTCGTTTCTTTTTCATTCTTTCACTCAGTCGACCTTTCTGTCCATCTGCAGCCTCGCAGTCCAACAGCTGCACCTTTCCAGCTGTTCCACAAACCGGTTTAGGGCATTATTCTGTACTGTAGGGCTGAATGAGACGAGAATCTCAGGCTTGAAACATCTGGAGGAAAATCCCAGGACGAGAAGTTTGTGATGAGACGCGTTTGGGTTGCAGGAGAAAAAATCAGCTTCTGTGAGGGATCTCTGAATGGGACGATATAAAAAAACACTTCGGCAGAATTCACAGAAAGCTTCAGGGTTCACAGTCGGATTGGTGAGATTTTGATGGTTTACATTGTTTAAAGCGGACAGATGTGCAACATCTGTGTAAACCCGCCTGCGCCTTCTTGCGTAAATGTATCATGGAAAAGAAAACGGATCGGAATGAAACCTATATACGAGAGTGTGTGTGTGTGTGTGTGTGTGTGTGTGTGTGTGTGTGTGTGTGTGTGTGTGTGTGTGTGTGTGTGTGTGTGTGTGTGTAAAGTTTATTGAGTTAATGATTAGTAAAGGTGGTTTAATACCATGACGTCATGCCACACGTGAGCTGCGACTCCTACATGTTTATATGTTTATCTTATATTAACTCTTATGTAAAATATAAACTCTGTGCACTTTAATTAGATTAATAAGATTAACTGGGTTTGATTGGCACGGGTGAGCGTTACTAGGATACACTTGGTGAAGCCCCTTGATTGTTGTTGTTGTTGTTGTTGCAGGCAAAAGTTCTTGTCTTTTCATCTGTGCACATTGCTATTTATTTTATTTGTAAGTGAGAACATTTTAAAGTAAAGATGAGATAAAGAAGAGACGCCGTAGAGACGATTCTTTCTATTCTCATTAATCTTCTTTATTTAAATATTCTCAGAAGTTAAACCTCAGAGACCTCGTGTGGAACCGAGCAGACAGAGTTCTCCTCAGATGAAGTGAGGTTCCTCAAAGTTCCTCTGATTAGCTGAGAGTTCTGAGATTCTGCTTCAGAGACTTTGTGGACTCTGTGGACTTTGTGGACTTTGTGGACTTTGTGGACTTGGGGGTTTCTGCTGTAAATGGAACCTTTTAAGTCAAACGGAATATAAATATGTTTCCTGTAGTGAGTCCTTCTGTTTTCTGTTTGGAATTTTGTCTGTTTGTTTGTTTGTTTGTTTGTTTGTTTACTCTTCTGGAGGTCTATAATTTGGCAAATACGGAAAGCGACATCCAGATAATTAATTAATCCTCCCGTGTTAATTAAAAAGTCTGATTGATCCGGTTTCGTGGTTTGGAATAGAGACGCTTAATTAGTCGTGAAAGAGTTTTGGAAATCTAATAAAGCGACGAAAACCGTTTGAACATGAAATACAGCTTGTGGTCTTCATGTAATACAGTGACAATAAAAGACAAGTGTATAAATGACACGACTGTTTTATTACCAGATCAAAGACACGTCGGGTTTTAATCTTCGTAAGTCTCGAATCGAGCGGCTTTATGAGGGTTCGTTTACAGGGATTAAACGCGGTTAACATCCGGCATAAACTTCTTCTTAAATGTTTCAGTCTTTACTTTTTCCTGTACCGATTTAACCGAACTCTGCTGGTGGGTGTTCTTCAAACTGCCTGGTCATCAGGAGTTCAGGTAGAAATCGGAGCATCACGGACTGACTCACAGCACAGCAATCTTTTGTTTCTGTACCGTATTTATTTTAGTTCCTTAGCCAGAGAAGCACAGCTGTGTAGACTAAACACCCACGGCTGTGCTGAAGAAACGTTTCCTGCTGTGTGTGTGTGTGTGTGTGTGTGTGTGTGTGTGTGTGTGTGTGTGTGTGTGTGTGTTTTGGTTCTTGTGCAGAAGTGTGTTTATCTGACACTGTTATCTCCCAGATCACTATTTTGACAGACTGCGATTGTTCCGATGATGAAACGTCTCACCGTCGCGGCCGTATCGCAAACCAGACCTTCGAGCTGTAAGACTGGGATTCTCGTTATTTGCTCACTTTGGTAAAGTACAGACAAATGCAGGAAAATCAGCCTGGATGTGCCAGCGTTCCGAACTGTGGAATGTGTCTTAGAGATTTAAGGGGCCAAAAGTCAGAGGTTTGGCATGTTAATGATCAGCCTCTCAGACCGTGGAGCAGTGGACCAGGATTCAACCTTTGACGTTAGAAACGCAGTCGAACTCATCGAAGCATCAGGTTAAGCGTTTTGGGTTTAAGCGGCTCGTCTCACGCCTGGGAAACCGCTTTGCTTGTTGGGTTCAGTGTCGTAATCCTCTATTTTTTTTCCATAGACAAATATGTTGGCTGTGTGTCAGTATGCCTTTGGATGCGAAGTTGATCGAAAAGCAGACGTTACGTTAGTTTGTACACCTACAACCTAACAGCCGTACGCTTCTCCCACTATAGCGGTGATCACCCACGGACCTCCTCGCTCGATTACAACTTCCAGAAATTCCTCCTGTCCCGTTTTTCATCGCTTCAGCCCCTCTGTGAACCGTTTATGCACTAGAATCCAGTTCTTTTTCTCCTCCCTTAGCAAGCAGAAAACCAGCTCCAAGTGCTCCAGCCAGAGCTCTGGGGTTTGGTGAAAAGCAGGAAATATTTTCCATGATTTTAATGGCTGCTCGATGAGCTCCGGTTTCAAGTCGGTGGAAAAAGCAGTTGTGGGTTGTAGAGGATATGATGAGAGTTGTTGGTGGTGAGCCAGTCACAAGACTGATGAGGAAAGATGAAGGGACACAACCCAGGGAGACGGTCCAGGCCTGAGCCCAGTGGAGACCCTCAGCATGTGGACTGATCATTTTACATTATAAAGAGCAGAGTGAAGATTTGTGCTCGAGTCGTCGATGAACTGACTGCGTTCTGATTCCTTTGTTTCAGCAGTTTGGTTTCAGCTCTGAAAGTAAAATAGGGCTAAAAAAATAAGGACAGATTTTTTTTTATTTTAAAGATTAAACAAGAACTCACATGGGCTTCATCTTCCATCTCTTTCTGTCACTTCCAGGCTTTTAGTAGAACATCTGATGAAGCACAGACCAGGCCTGAGTGACACTGATGTGTTCCTCAGAAAGCCTTTGTTTTTGCTTAGTGAGCTCGAGAAAATGGTGAACCTCAGATAGATGAGTGAGTGATGGAGATTTCTGTTTAAGACTTTCATTCATCCGCCCGTATCTCTGTTGGGTTTTAGGGCTGATGGTGTCACGGCTTAGTGTGGTGTGGGGTAATGAGACCCTGTGAGATGTGTAGAGGTGTTTGGACAGCTGTGGCTCTTGTACCGCAGAGGTCGTGACTCTGATGTCGTGTTTACTGCTGTGGATTTCGATCGATGGCTTTTCTGAAGATTTGCACTTCTGCTCACACACCAGGACCAAACAGAAGTGCTCTGGAAAGTTTGCTTTTAGGTTTGTTGGACTGAATTCTTTGCTCTTTCTCCAGGTTATTCTCTGTGTTTGGGGAAATCCTACTTCTTCCGTTTTAACCATCCGGAGGAGGCCAGTCGGATGAAGAGCATGCTTCCTCAGAAGAGTCCCGTGTCCCCGCTGGTCTACAGCACAGGTAATGGAGCTCACATCTCACCTAACACTTACCTAACCTAACACCCCCACCTCGGCCACTTACCCCGCCACACCCCTGTTAACCACATCAATCCCCTGTGGACTCGTCTGGAGCGTGTATCCTGTATTACAGACAGCCCTCATGAGGGAGCTCTTGTTGGGGAGGGGGTTCAAAACCGGGTTCAGTTACAGCAGGTAACTAGGTCTTCTCTCTTCATCTGGGACAGGTGTGTGTGTGTGTGTGTGTGTGTGTGTGTGTGTGTGTGTGTGTGTGTGTGTGTGTGTGTGTGTGTGTGTGTGTGTCTTATCAGCCACAATAGAATCCTTTGAAGTGCAAGAACCCTTTCAAGAGGGCCATCATTCAGTTTTTTAGGAGCTATCTCAACCCATTAGCATCCAGTGTCTTTGTGGAATGCGTCTGTCTCTTCGTCTTCTGTTTACCGATTCGGTTTCTCGTCGTCCGTGGTGATCGATAGTCCGGGCTTTTTTTTTTGTCTTCCTCAGGTAACAAATAACCACAGGAACCTTTTCAAAAATTCAGGAACTTTTTTAGGACTTCAGGAACTTTTGATAACCTGATAAATCCAGAGAGATATCATACACCTCTCAGGTTACAGCTCTTTACCTGCATTTTATTGGCTAGCTGCTATTGCTGAAAAGCAGGATTAACCAATCAGGACTGTGCATTAGCTAGACTGTGGTAGCCGACTAGCGACGCTCGGACTGGGGGGATATCGAGGTGACGATGTATGAAATACTGTGTGTATTTTCAGTTGATGTCTCTATGAACTATTTAAATTGTGTTTCAAAAGAATAAATAACAAATTAGTGCAAATTAGTGCAAATTAGTGCCCATACTGATCTGAGTTCTGTCTGATATCCACCCAAACTCACGAGAGCATCAAACATCTTCCACAAAATGAATTCCTTGCTTTACCGAGGCTTCGGTCTCAACCTTCCACATCTAAAAGTGGTCCAAAAAGTTTGTTCAGAAACACGATATCTCGTTTAGGATCGTTTCAGGTCTTGTTAGATGTTTAGCTGCGTCAGAGTACAATTGAAGCTCTGGTGTGTATCAGAAGTATCTTCTCAACCATGTCACTGTCTATAGGCCTGAAACACACCCTGAGACCCTCTACCAACCTGTGCAGTATCTTCTCTTTCATCATCTTCTTCATGGCTGGTGTATGGTTCTGCTTTGCTCTGGTATGTGTGTTACAAGTGTGCATGAGTCTGGGATTCCTTTGATCGGTCTGCACCGTCTTGGCACAAAGCGTGGAGAAGCCGGTCTGAGTAATACACTGTGTGTGTGTGTGTGTGTGTGTGTGTGTGTGTGTGTGTGTGTGTGTGTGTGTGTGTGTGTGTGTGTGTGTGGGTGTGTGCGTGCATGCAAGAGCGAGAGAAATAGGGTTCATGTGTTTAACCGTGCTGTTGTCCATCTTTGGCTCGGCTGCTTCTCGGTGGGTTGGACAGGACAGGAAAGCTTTATTTGAACAGACTGATAGAAAAAAGGCAATCCAGCAGGCAGCAGTGTGTGTGTGTGTGTGTGTGTGTGTGTGTGTGTGTTTGTGTGTGTGTGTGTGTGTGTGTGTGTGTGTGTGTGTGGGGGGAACCAAAGCCCAGCTGAAATGTTTTGATCTACATGGACCTTGAGTCTGTTTCTATATTTAAAGGTACAAGTGCTGAGATGAAGTTCTGGTTTGCGGAGCTTTAAAAGCAGGTTTTAGAGAAATGTTACTAAGACGCAGACTATTTTAGGAACAGACGAGTCACAGGAGTTTGTTTTCGGATCAGCTGATCAGATTATGTCATTAGATTCCTGTAACGGTTATGTAAAATATCTGCCCCTAGGTGGATGCTGCAGTCGTGGTTAATATTCTGTCTTTTCTCTTTCTGTCTCTCAGATTATATGAAGTTCAGTAGCGATTTCAGTCCCAGCATCGGAGGCCCGAGTTCCAGAGGTGTGCGGTCCGTCTCCGAGCTGCGCGAATTAATGGACACCTTACAGAGGAAAAAACAAGCCTTGGAGAACAGTCTGCGAACCAATGGGGACAATAGCCCCTCCTACTTCAGCATGACCCAGTCCCCGCCCTCGACGCCCGGCTCCTTGTCCCCCATAACCTCATCAAGCTCCATATCTCCATATCAGGACCAAGCCAGACGACTCTACACGTCTGACCGGCCGCCTCTTTCCGGTAAAGTCCCCGCCCACTCGTCTAACAGCGTCCCCCCCTCGCCGCGACGCAGTGACCAGAGAGACTATAACTCCGCACTTCCTCCTTTACGACCAATGATGCGGAACCAGTCCCAGGACAGCATCCTGTCTTCGGATAGTAGACGTGGCCAGACATCAGGTTCTTTGCTGTCTATGTGGAA
The DNA here is from genome assembly GCF_022655615.1 of Tachysurus fulvidraco. Taxonomy (NCBI): domain Eukaryota; kingdom Metazoa; phylum Chordata; class Actinopteri; order Siluriformes; family Bagridae; genus Tachysurus; species Tachysurus fulvidraco. Next base: position 16,975,075 of record NC_062542.1, on the reverse strand, counting down.
CGGTTCTGGCTCTACAGCATGTGATGCCCTTCCTCCAACTTCAGGAAGTGGAAGCGGAGCAGCTAGCATGCCGTCCAGCCCACGATTAGCACGCAGGCTACAGCCTGAGGAAGCTGGACGCCCAGTTCCAGCACCACGCCAAAGGAAGTACTCAGCTGGTTCTCTGACAGGAATGGGGATAGCCGCTCACAGCCGCTCGTTACCCCGCCTCTACCGCCCGGGTGAGGCCCAGCTCGCCCCTCTCACCCTGCCATGGCCCCGCTCCTCACCCACCCCTGAGTCCGGTCACCAAAACGGACCCACTGAGGTGGTCTCCATCTCCTTGTCCACCAGGACAATTTCCAAGCAACCACCGGTGCGTCCGGAAGTGACCACACCCACAGGTGCCTCAACAAGTCCACGCCAAGCCAAGAAGGTGAGTCTGACCTCCAGCAGCTCCAACTCAGATTTGGAGAAGCAGGCAGCATGCATGGAGCTGGGACTGGGAGAGAGGAGGCAGTCATTTGGGAAGGCTGGGATTGGACCACAGGGTGGATTCCGTGAGAGAAAAGGAAGCATCAGCTCTCTGAGTGGGAAAGAAGAGCTTCAGGATTATCACCAGAGACAGAGAGATGAGAGACTTCGAGAGCAGGAGGTGGAGAGACTGGTGAGGAACTTGTCACATTATAAAATATTTGTTGTCCTACTTTAAAAGATTTAGTATTTTTGAAAATAGAAAAACAACCAAAACAAAATTAGGAAACTGTTGGCACCAAGAAATTGCGGCTGAACGCGAACTGATCCCCGAAGCGAACGATTACATCATAAACAATGAGGCAAAACCATTAGAAAGAGTTCCTACATATTGAAAAAGTCACAACTTATAATAATAAATGTAACCCTGTTGGATTCTGGCTCCTGATTGGTCAGAAGGTGTTGATGAATTCTCTAAGCTAGCAGCGCTTCAGCAGCAGCTCTTTCACAGGGACACGAACAGAAGAGACGCTACTAATAATTAACCCGTTTAAACAGTGTCTGATTGTTGATATGGGGAAGGAGGGAAGCATTCATTTGGGGAAGTCGTGGCCTAATGGTTAGAGAGTTTGATTCCTAACCATAAGGTTGTGGGTTCGAGTCTCAGGCCGGCAACACCACGACTGAGGTGCCCTTGAGCAAGGCACCGAACCCCCCCCAACTGCTCCCCGGGCGCCGCAGCATAAATGGCTGCCCACTGCTCCGGGTGTTTGTTCAAGTTGTGTGTGTGTGTGTGTGTGTGTGTGTGTGTGTGTGTGTGTGTGTGTGTGTGTGTGTGTGTGTGTGTGTGTGTGTTCACTGCTGTGTGTATTCACTGCTCTGTGTGTGTGTGTGTGTGTGTGTGTGTGTGTGTGTGTGTGTGTGTGTGTGTGTGTGTGTGTGTGTGTGTGTGTGTGTGTGTTCACTGCTGTGTGTGTGTGTGTGTGTATGTGTGTGTGTTCACTGCTGTGTGTGTGTGTGTGTGTGTGTGTGTGTGTGTGTGTGTTCACTTCTGTGTGTGTGTGTGTTCACTTCTGTGTGTGTGTTCACTGCTGTGTGTGTGTGTTCACTTCTGTGTGTGTGTTCACTTCTGTGTGTGTGTGTGTGTGTTCACTGCTGTGTGTGTGTGTGTGTGTGTGTGTGTGTGTGTGTGTGTGTGTGTGTGTGTGTGTGTGTGTGTGTGTGTGTGTGTGTGTGTTTGTGTTCACTGCTGTGTGTGTGTGTGTGTGTGTGTGTGTGTTCACTGCTGAGTGTGTGTGTGTGTGTGTTCACTGCTGTGTGTGTGTGTGTGTGTTCACTGCTGTGTGTGTGTGTGTGTGTGTGTGTGTGCACTTTGGTTGGGTTAAATGCAGAGAACGAATCCTGAGTCTGGGTCACTGTACTTAGCCGTATGTCATGTCACGTCACGTCACGTCACTTATTGAAGGTTTATAGAAGAAGCCTGCGAGGTCACCACCAGACTGTGGCTGCTGTAATGTAAGCGAGAACAAGAATCTGTTTTGTAAAGAGTACAGAATGGTGCTGTTTATTAAATAAATAAATAAATAAATAAATAAATAAATAAAGTGGGAGGTTCTAACAAGCAGCGAGCAGCTGAATGGGAATAAAGGCTGAATGTACAGTTTCCCATCGCAGAAACACTTCCATGTTTGTCTTAAGGAATCCCACAGAGTGGAATTCTGGCTTCAGGAGGAGAGCAGGAAGGGAGAGGCCCACCTGCCTACGGATTAATCTCTTTTGTTACACACGCACACACACACACACACACACACACACACACACACACGCACACACACACACACACACACACACACACACACACAAGCGATTCCTGTTTTAATGGCACACAGACGCTGGGTACTGCAGAGTTGACGCTTTCTTCTGTAGTGGGGAGAACAGACGATCGAGGCTGAGGTGGACTCACCCTCCCCTCCTATTAATAGTCAGCTCTGAACCACATTCGGGTCTCAGTAAGCTCGGCCGCCCAAACACACTCTCTCTGAGAGGCCCTCGGCGTGAGCTGGCGCTTGTCCCACACCGGCGTTCCTGATCCCACAACTCTGCTGTCTCGAGCAGGATTCTCATGAAAGTTGGCTGGTGTTTTCTCAACTTTCTCATGCTGTTCGTGAGGCCACCTGTAGCCCCGCCCATCTGAGCTGGGTCCAAAACCAGAAGCCCGGGCCACTCGCTTATTAGCTGTTACAGCCCTGTAGTTGTGGTGGAACATTATGCTTCTGGATTAGAGGCTTTTGCTGGAGAGAGTAAACAGCAGTTAGCTGCAGGTGGAGATTCATATATATATATATGTGTGTGTGTGTGTGTGTGTGTGTGTGTGTGTGTGTGTGTGTGTGTGTGTGTGTGTGTGTGTATACATTCAGACAAAAACATTCTTTTTTCTTCATAATATGTGCTTTTACTAGCCTGAGTTAAGAGTTTCTGGTGTCGTTCTGCAGTTAGAGCTTCATACTCAGAGTTTTTTGTATCGCAAATAAGTATTTTATATTTAGATCTTATATATGATGGCGGGGTCACGGTGGCTTAGCGGTTAGCACGTTTGCCTCACACCTCCAGGGTCGGGGGTTTCCTCCGGGTACTCCGGTTTCCTCCCCCGGTCCAAAGACATGCATGGTAGGTTGATTGGCATCTCTGGAAAATTGTCCGTAGTGTGTTTGTGTGTGAGTGAATAAGAGTGTGTGTGTGTGCCCTGTGATGGGTTGGCACTCCGTCCAGGGTGTATCCTGCCTCGATGCCCGATGACACCTGAGATAGGCACAGGCTCCCCGTGACCCGAGAAGTTCGGATAAGCGGTAGGAAATGAATGAATGAATATAATAAGTGAATTTAAATATCACTTGACTCTCTTGACTCTACGACTGGCACCGTTAAATATTAAAGTGTGAATCTGTGTGTTGATGCTGGGATTCACGACACACCCGGTGTTCCCAGGACACACTCCGGATCCACCGTAACAGGATAATTAATAGTAATAACTTCTATTTTTATTTCAATTTCTTTGGAGTTGCTCTCCTTGTTTGGGGTCACAGCCCAAACCCTGATTCCTGGTGTCACATGGTGATTAACCTTGGACATGTACAGACACACACACACACACACACACACACACACACACACACACACACACACACACACACACACACACACCTTTTTAAACACATCAGATCTCAGAAGTAAGAGTAAAGTGAGACTGAAGTTAAGCTTCAAGTGCTATTTATGTTTGAGATGTTTGGGTATATCCGCTGAGAAAACGGGAGGTGTGTGTCCGGTGTATATACCCTTCACACACACACACACACACACACACACACACACACACACACACACACACACACACACACACACAAACACACACACACACACACTTTAATAATGCCCTCCAATGGAGCTGAACCAGCTGCTGTCTTGGACTTTGAAACCTAGTGACACGGGAGAAAGCGGAAGGATTAAATCACACTGGTTGTGTATTTCCGTCCCCATGGCGCCCGGTGCCAGATCTGTTTTAGGTGGCATGAAGTTTCACTCAGTGCCACTCGCTCAGACACACTAGATTTGCCCAGGCAGACAGAGCACCCTCGCTAACGTCGGCTGTAACCGCGTTCGCTCTGGTCCGATCGGGTCGTCCGGTTCTTGTTGTTCTTTCTCAGGGTCGTCACTATGCACCTGGACGTCCTGACCTCAGGCAGCGGCGGCGGGGTGAGTTTGTGTGTGTGTGTGTGTGTGTGTGTGTGTGTGTGTGTGTGTGTGTGTGTGTGTGTGTGTGTGTGTGACAATGACGCAGGTTTAATAATGCACCTTTATTAACACTGATATATGTTTCCAAGTTTCTGCATCATTTATTCATCTGAATCTGGAGATATGTGGAGATCATGAAAGTCCAGCATCAGACAATCTTATGAAACAGTAATGAGTTTCTGTCGTACCGCAAAAAAACGTCATCAATAACAAGACGTTTGTATGTTATATCCGTTTCAAACCACTTCCTGTTCTCGTCCTTCCTTTACCAGCCTCTCGTTGTGCTCTCTACAGTTCCGGCTTTACCTCTGACTGTTCCCGAGCCCTCGCACTGGAGACTCCTTACACCCGCAGTCTGATCTGTTTATAGCACACGTTACCTGCGAACGAGCTGTTGCTATGGAAATGATTCCAGATGTTAATTATAGCTACGAGAGCAGTTTACACACATGGTTGTATTGTTGTATAAGTCTGTAAAACACATTTCAGGTCTCTTTTGCATTATTTTTAACATCAGCGAGAAATGAAGCATTTCTGGATTTTATTAGTTCCTTTTTTACTCCGTACGGACCGAGTCATCGACGGACATCTGTATAAATCAGTATAAATGTGCCGGATCATCGGAGCAGGTCTTGGCTTTGAGTTCAAACACAGGCGTTAGCTGTGATGCAGAGAGCGATGTTTGCATTTCATAGTTTATTTCCATAGAAGTGGCTGAACGCAGGACTTTTCCGGCCTGTTAATTAGGATCAAAGCGGCGTCCCCTGGGAGCCGGTTCCCCTCGACTTGGCCGGAGATTTTATGGACGTTTTCTGTCTCTGTTCCAGTTACACTGTTGCTCAGAGTTGGGTTCTGTGGGATCATGAGAATAGCGTTTTGTATTAGACTCGGAGGGGAATGTTTGTGACCACATGACGGAGAGAGAACGTGCCTAGAGGAATCACAGTTGTGTGTGATGTGGACCACAGAGTCTGAGGGATTCGGGCTTGCCAACAATCCGTGCGGTTTATATTCACATTAAAGCGGACGTGTAAGTGAGGAGGGTGGAAACTGTGTGTAAAATAGTGCATCGCTTAAGCACTCACCTCACTGATGGAGCAGGAACTTAACCGATGTTAGATGTCATAAATCTGTTCCGAACCTTTGGCAGAACCCCAAAAGTGCTCCTCAGAGAAACATGAGGGTGGCAGCATCGTGCTCAGAGTTATTCCTGGCCTCGGGGTTGTTTTTAATACACCTTTTATGACACTGTTGGTCTCTGACATTTAGTTTCCATATTTTACTTAACACTGCTTTGTGGGATATGATGATGATGATGATGATGATGATGATGATGATGATTTTTATTATCTCCAACAGGAACGCCAGCGTCTAGAAACCATCCTGAGCCTGTGCTCGGAGCGGCATCAGAGTGGCTCGGCCGTAGCCGACCTCCAGAAGATCAATAAAGAGCTGGAGAAGCTGCAGGTGTCCGAGGACGAATCAGTGTTTTCCGACTCCGCAGAGAAAGGTTACGGCTGTGGGACTCTGCAGTGCCACGTCGTCGAGGAGCGGCAGCTACGCCAGCGTCGTTTCAGCGGGCAGCGAGACATCAGGGTGGAGTCAAATGCTGGGAATCTTCTTAGCTCCGCCCCCACACCGTCTCCTCGACAGATGCGAAATAACAAGGTGGGATTACAGGCAGTGAGTTCCTCCCGAATCTCAGACTCGGATACGATAAGCTCCGCCCACTAAAGCATTCATATGTATTGTACAGTAATCTGGATTCATCTATTAAAATCTAAGCAGTTCGATTGTTTCTAGTTTACTGCATTTTTTGTTGTATCTTTATACATATATGTTTATATTATATCTCAGAGTCTGTGAGGTTGCCCTCTTGTGGTGTGGTGGAGAAGTGGCTCTGAGGGATGTCAAATCCTAAAAATATTTACGTCACTTCTATACAACAGCTTAATAAATTCAGGTGACACGTTTGTAAATTAGTGATGATTTACCTCGCTAGCTCTAAAGATGATCGATGATTTACCTCGCTAGCTCTTTACCTCGCCAGACCTTCAGAGACGGTTTTCAGGTCACATCCTTTCTGATTACGACCTTTTTTAGTCATGCGTACGAGCGCATGGTCCTGCTCTCACACACACCAGTACACAAAAGAATGTGAAGGGAAGGGGGGAGGTGCTAAAGGGGATAATGTAATTACATGTATGTTTTGTAGGTGCTTTAGGGTTTGTGAAGCTGTTGAGCTTCTCTGGTCTCTTACTTTTTTTACTCGGATCTGTCTGTTGATCCCATCTGTAATCCATACAGCGCTATATAACAAGATGTTGGAAATGATTTCTCTATGCATCGTAAATCGGCTTCAAAGCTGCATTCTTTCTTCTTTTTGTTCTTTCTCCATCTGTCTTTAGGATATTTCTCCTTGCTGTTGATCTCTTGTTGCAGGTCTGGGACTCGCTCCGTAACATAAACTCTGCTGAACAGAGATAAACATCACTGTCCGAATATAGAGGTCGCTTGCAGTGTGTGTTTGTGCTGGTGTAATCTCACTTAATTTGACATGTGTGCTGTCTCACACACACACACACACACACACACACACACGCATTTCCGAGTACTTGCGTTCTGAAATTTACTAGTGCTACTTTTTCATAGTCTCCTGCTAATAAGCATCTCTGCAAATTTACCCTCATTATAAATACCAAAATATATGAATATTCAAATTAGATACGTACATTTCTCCTTCTTCTTGTTTACTAGTTGTAGCTCATATTTACTGTAGGAAAATACAATTAAGAGTTGTCCATTTTTCCAGTAAGGGGGCACGGGGGCTTAGCGGTTAGCACGTTCGCCTCACACCTCCAGGGTCGGGGGTTCGATTCCCGCCTCCGCCTTGTGTGTGTGGAGTTTGCATGTTCTCCCCGTGCCTCGGGGGTTTCCTCCGGGTACTCCGGCTTCCTCCCCTGGTCCAAAGACATGCATGGTAGGTTGATTGGCATCTCTGGGAAATTGTCCGTAGTGTGTGTGTGTGTGTGTGTGTGTGTGTGTGTGTGTGTGTGTGTGTGTGTGTGTGTGTGTGTGTGTGTGTGAATGAGAGTGTGTGTGCCCTGTGATGGGTTGGCACTCCGTCCAGGGTGTATCCTGCCTCGATGCCCGATGACACCTGAGATAGGCACAGGCTCCCCGTGACCCGAGAAGTTCGGACAAGCGGTAGGAAATGAACGAATGAGGTTGCGGTTATCTGTTACCATGACAACCATGACTTCATTCAATTCCTCACGAACATTAGAGACGCTCAGAAGTTTCACCTCTTACACTGTTCACTGTTGAAACGGTGTAATCGTTTACATAACAGATGTGATCGTAGCCCCGCCCCCCAGATCAGTTTTATACAGAGATGTCTGTTTTAAGTTGGTAATAAATCCAAAGCCTGACATTTAAACATCACTATATAGTTTTTATCCCGACTCTAGACGCCGTCGTTCCTCGGGGTCATTTCACTCCTTGTTTTTTTCTCACACTCCTGACGGAGCTGACGTTCTGCTTTTCTTGCTAAAGTGGCGTATTTACGTCTCCGGGGGCCGAAACTAAGAGCGGTCGGCCGGTACGAGCAGAGTGTAGACGTCGGCTTCATTAGATTAGAAAGAGAAGCAGTCTGTGTGGACCGCTGGCGAGGGATCAGAGTTTCCTGAAAATCTGCTGCTAAATTCCAGCTCAAAAAAACATCTCCGATTTAATCAGATTTTGGAAATGGAGCGTTTCTGCCTCTTCTGGGGAAATACGCTGAATCGTGGCCTCATTAAGTTTCATCTTCAGTGTGTAATGTTGTGCAGAAACAATCTGAGGTTTAATAAGTTTGTGTTATTTTTATATTTTATATAATATGCGTATCGTAATTTTGGAAAAATCGATGTAATATTTTTAAGTCTTTAGGCTCTGATCTAAGGCAACATCACAAATGCTTGTTGATTTATTTATTTGTTTGTTTGTTTGTTTATTTATTTGTTTGTTATTTTTAAATTCAGAGAGGAATTAAGTTTACTGTTGGATGTCGAACCAGTTCTGCGTATGTCCGTTATTACACTACAGATACACCTTTATTATAGAGACTTGTGGAAAGTCCACAGGAGAAACATATCAGTTTCTAACTGTTTGTTCATTACGGGAATATTGAGGATGTGATGATGTCGGCAGGCGCCCGAGGAGGAGGATGTGCGGCTGAAGCAGGAAGTGACGCGTATCGAAGAGGAGAGGATTCAGGTGCTTAATAACATGGAGGAGCTGGAACAGAAGATCAAAGAGCTGGACAACCAGATGGACGAATCCATCCAAGAGGTAAAGTAGGATGTGAGTGAGTGAGTGAGTGAGTGAGTGAGTGAGTGAGTGAGTGAGTGAGTGAGTGAGTGAGTGAGTGAATGAGTGAGTGAGTGAGTGAGTGAGTGAGTGAGTGAGTGAGTGAGTGAGTGAGTGAGTGAGTGAGTGAGTGAGTGAGTGAGTGAGTGAGTGAATGGAAGATTTTATTGGTGAGCAAATGAGTCTGTCAGTGAATGAGTGTGTGAGTGATTCAGTGAGTTAGTGAGTGATTCAGTAAAGATCCGAGTTGATTTGA
>NC_062542.1:16928727-16941227 GCF_022655615.1 Tachysurus fulvidraco | reverse complement strand
CGATTGGTTTCTCAGACCTTCTACAACATCATGTGTAACTAACTATAAGTGAATAAAAAGCACAACAGATGGATAAAAGACGAATAAACGACTTTTCGCACTCACGAGTCTGGAGTCGCTGCGTCATTGTACTCGACAGCGTGATTTTATTCATAAATTAATATAGTGACAGTAAATTAGTGACAGTAAGAAAAAGAAGGAAAAAAAACAATAAGAGGAAAGAAGTAACGACTAAAATGAACGAGGCTCTCAGCAGTGATTCTTAAAACAACAGTAGTAAAACATTCAGTATTGACGGCAAAATTATTGTGCTAACGTCTGTCTGTCTGTCTGTCTGTCTGTCTATCTGCCTGTCTGTCTGTCTGTGTCTGTCTGTCTGTCTGTCTGCCTGTCTGTCTGTATGTCTGTGTCTGTCTGTCTGTCTGTCTGCCTGTCTGTCTGTCGGTCTGTCTGTCTGTCTGTCTGTCTGTCTGTCTGTCGGTCTGTCTGTCTGTCTGTCTGTCTGTCAAAAAAAAAAAAAACTAGACCAAAGAGAGACTATGGTGTCCCTGAGGACGGAAAGACGCTCGACCTTCGACCCCTCAGGCGTTCTCCTTCTTTCCTTCACGAGCACGTGAGCGTCGGGACGTGTTTGTGATGCCGTGCTACATTTAGAGCTCCAGCACCGTAATCTAAACGGACGTGATGCGAAAGCCGCCGTTACCGCGACGGCACTCGGGACCCTTTTCGCTTTTAACGCGTCCTACTTTTTTTTTTTTGCGAGTGTTTTAAAATCCCAGAATAATTAACGTCCACAGTGAAGCATTTGTTATAGAAAAAGAGTACGAAAGACGTCAGGAAGAACACGAGGTATAAAAAAAAGGTGTTTTTATAGGAAGTGTTGCTTTTTAAAAAAAGGAGCATCTCAAATAAAGAGTGCGTTCCCTGATCCTGATGGAGGAGTTTGCGTTTGGTTTCCGGGGAGCTGAAGTGCTTTTTCTGGCTATTTTATTGTCATTCCCAGAGAGATGGTGTTTGCAGCTGTGTTCCCACAAAGGGTTTGATTATTATTATTGTGAATTAGAGCCAAAGTCTCTTCGCTCTCAAGACTCTCAGTTCTTGCTGGTTCAGGAAGGAAGATGATTATCTCCAGGGAGACAGATGAAAGTTTTTTTTTTTTACAAAACATTCTTAAATTCATCGCTTTTTTGCAGGAGTTAGGTAGTGAAGTCGTGTGATGGTTTTACATTTCCTTCCTACACACACACTAATTATGTTATATGGAATATGTGGCGTGTTACAATACATCAGTGCAGAAAAAGATTCAAGGTGCGTCGTCTTTGTGGACCGTGGGGATTCTTAGTCCTATCAAAATACAGTCGTTTTGGCTTGAATATTAAATTCTGATCACTTCCTGTTTTGTGCTACCTTTGCGTTCTTGTTGCCTGAGGATCGGACGGGGACCTTGGAGACGGGAATACGAGTGCGAGGCGGTGTGTTAGTCTTTGAGGAAGTGTCAGTAGGGCTGTGTGATGTCGGGCTGACCGGAGAGGACAGAGCCCCCTGGCTGGACGAGTGAGAAGGTGGCTTTTGCCTCACACTGATGGGAATCTTGGACTCTCGTGGAAGACTTGTGCTACCTTTGATGGAACGGAAGGAAGAACAAGAAGGTTTCTTAGACGGTGGGGTCATTTTCAGGTCTCCTGTAGAAGGTGTAGGTGAAATTGTGTCGTCGTCGTCCGAGCCTACAGTCCCGGGACTGTCGAGGTCGTAGAGATCATAAAGCGCGTCACCTGAGCAGCTATCCCTCGGTAGGCCATCTCTCTGCAGGAAGCCACTGTCTTCATCCTCTGGTCCGGGTGTCGGAGAATCCCAGTAGCCCTCATCGCTGGGTGGGACGTCCTGGATATCTTTAACGATGGGTGGAGGAGAAGGGCGAGTCAGCTGCTGCTGTTGCTGCTTGCCTACTCTGCTACTTCCCCCCACAGGTATCTTACTAAGCCCCAGACTTTTTAACTGAGGAAGTCTTTTGTCCTGCCGAGTTGGTAGGTGAGGTAGAGCTGGGGAATCTTCCCCTTTCTGAGGGAGCATGTGCCAAAGTCCTTGCATATCTGCATCATCCACACCTTCAGGACTGGCCATTTCCTCTCCACCACCCATGTAGGCCACTATCCCACTGCCTTGTGGAGTTTTAGTCGGTGGACAGATCCGATGACGGGACGGCGTGTACACAGACATTGATATTAGACCAGTGACTTGTGGAGGCAAAGGAGGTTTAGCTGGAGAACATCTGTCAGCGCTTACCTGGAGCACACCGTTGCTGCTTCCTGTTCCACTGCTGGCGACACTGCCTCCGTTCCCAGAGTCCTCTTCTGGGTCAGCAATGATGTCTCCGCAACCTGTTAATGAATCAAAGCTTTTGAGTGAAGTGACATCATTGAACATGGAGTTCAGGCGGTCCTCGGAGGGCGGGTCAACTGAGCTGTAGTCCTGCGGTGGTGTCATGGAAGCAAGATGGGATGGACTGCTATGTTTGGCTGTGAGAGGTTCCTGTGTTTGAACAGTGACTGGAGATGGAGATGGAGCTGGAGACTCCTCAGCAACTGGTTGCACCATAACACAAGAGCTTGTCACATGTTCCTCATTACTATCCTGCAGGGAGGGTTTCTCCCAGGTCACAGCATTGTCCTGTAAGATTTGTATCGGGGGCTCCAGCGTAAGCGTCGCATTTTCTACATCCACATTTTTGGAGCTGCAGGACAAGATCAAATCGACTCCTTTTGTTTCTTTAAGAATGTCCTGGATTTCGATCGGATCATCGTGTGATGGAGGTTTACGGCGCCAACGTATGCTGTTGAACAACCCCTTGAGCCCACGTCCTCTCTGCCCCAGCGTGGTCGTCCTGTCACCGACGCGAGAGTTATTGCGCCGCAGCAAGGAGAAGAAGCTGAAAGACTTAGTGATGGCACTACACGCCGGAGCGGCGGCAGCACTGTTCAGACGATCGCTGCTGACTGACTCTTCCTTCCTGCGGCCCTCCAACTCAGAAAGCTCATCTGTTGTCGTTAAGCCATGGTGGGTTTTGCTTCTAACAAGCTCCTTGTCAGTTGCATCCCCTTTGTTCCTGATGGAGAAGATGCTCTGCACGCCGCTGCCGGACCTGCGCTTGCCAAACAGTTTGAAGGCAGCTTTGTTGATCTTTCCGGATGGCTGTGTGTCGCACGGAGGTGGATCACTGCAACTGATCTGTATATCCATTATGGCTGCTTCAATATTCTCTTGAACTCCCTTTATTGTGCTTTACTCCGTCGCTCTGACTCTCTGATTCTCTCTCTCTCTCTCACTCGCTCTCTCTCTCCGGTGTTCTGCTTAATGCTTTCGCCTGTTGGTGTTCTTTTCTTTTGCTCTCTCTTTCTCTGGCAGCTGCTCATGACGGTCTCTATGGTAACTGGGAGGGCTAAGCTGCTTTCGTCAGTGTTAGAGGCAAGCCAGGGCTCTTTTTCCCTCCGCCTCCATCGTTCCCACCTCCCCCTCCTTCACCCTGTCAGAGTCGCAAATCCTCCTTCTCATTATTCGTTTCCCAGTTTAATACACATTAATATAAACCTATCCGTACACTGTGTATCGTTCCCCCGACAGAGAGGTGGATATTAACCGTGTCTGTCACCTTCAGAGGTGGAGGAAATACGAGACGTGTTCATCGTGATCATGCAAAAAAAGGAAACAAAGAGCTTTTCTGTCATTGGTTTTAACTCGTATCTGGTGATCGAAACCAGAGAGAAGAAAGATTTTGCATAGTGTGACATAGAGCTACTCCGAGTGTCACAGGACTTGTATAAAACTAATATCTCTAATGGGTTTATAGATATAAAGTAGGAAAGCTTATTTTGAAAAGTACTTTGCTTTCATTTCCCAACACACACACACACACACACACACACACACACACACACACACACACACACACACACACACACACTTGAAATGGCTGTCAGTATTGCCTAATGAAATTTAAATGAGATCAAGATGCTGTTCTTGTTGCCGATCCGGACCTCGCCTGAACTGCTCGATCGTCTTCCATGTGGTCATCTCGTCTCATCTCGTGTCATCTTATCGCTCCAAGCTCGGGCCATCTGCCTTCAGCATATGGGCACAGGGTGACTTCGGTTACTCAACTCAGGTTCTGTAGCAGCCTCGAGAATTAAAATCGCGTTATAGATTAAAGGTTTTATGGTTTGGTGTCGGATTCTGTACTTGTTGATGATTAAACTTCTCCATTACCGATTAAAAGACTGACTGAACTGGACGTTCCAGCTCCAGATTGGTTTAAATACCACGTTGTGTTCCTGAAACTAAGAATTTGCAGTTTCCTTTTTTTTTTTTTTTTGGTACGTCTTTGTTTTTCCTCGGTATCCTACCGAGAACCTCAACTGAACCTTCCGACCTTTCAGCTCTTTAACCCCTCGTTGCCTTTTCACTCCCTCCTCCTCCATCTTCAGGCTTCTTAAGACTGATCCCTTCAAACAATGGCTGTGCTTAATAAACCCTGACCAGAGAGGTTTCTCCCCTGAACACCTCCTTGTTACTGTCCAAATCATTAAGGATGAATCTTTATTCGTTCATTCATTTATTCATCTGGAAGTGTTTCAGTGACCAGCTCAGTAGGTGCCAACGTGTACCGTGTGCTAATGACAAATAACAAATGACATTTGTGTCTATGTTCTGGTGAAGCATTCAGGATGGAAGGAGGGTCCTGTTCCCCCATTTCTAATAACTGTCCTTGTGTGTGTAAGTCTGTCCCATCTCTGTTCTGGGTTCAGGAGCCAGAATCAGCTTTGTGTGATATTTATTTAACCACCAAATGATTCAAGAATCATTTCTATATGAAACTCCAGTATTAAAGTCTTGCTTTAAACTTCAACAAGAACAATTTGTCAATCTTTAACATTTGTTCTAGGTTTATATCACTTTATCAAAGCACCAAACCTCTAATAATTTGCATATCAGACCTGATTGGTCCAAATCAGCAGAGTTATTTTATGACATCACAAACCGATACGTAGCTCCTCCCATAAATCGACGTACTATAGAACTCCTGTTTTTAATCAGAATTAATTTCGGAGTCAGAACGAACGATACGGGACGAAGTAACAGTGGTTTCGAAGCCTCGGCTCAGCCGTAGGATGTCACGTGTCTGTCAGTGCTGAAGGCAAAGTTCTCCAGAGAAGCTGAATGGAGAAACAGAATAATAGAGCAGGAGGTACCGTTTGTGTGTGAGTTAATAGCGCTGCTCTATTTGTACACTCAAAATTCTAAAGATCATTCAGAGACTCATCCTGTCGTGCTCTCGGCTTTCACGTGACTTCAGTGTTCAACATAAAGCCTGGTAGTGACCAGACACTGGCTTTAGTGTGTTCAGAAGGCAGAGAAAAGACGGCTAGTAAATAGCGTGCATGTGTCAGTTAGCCACTGCACATGGGTGAAATCTGCTCAATTAAAGCTCCCGCTATCCTAACGTTTATATTTTATATGAAATTCTTTTCCCGTTTTAAACCCGATCAGAAATCTGCCGATTCATGACACGTCGAACAAGACGAGTCGGCTCTCTGACAAACTTTAACTCAACATCGAGAGCACAAAAGACCTGTGTTTGGATATAACTCGAAACTCGATATACGACTCTACGACCCCGCGACCCCACGACCCTACGTCATTGTTTATTTAAAATGGCAAGATGACACTGGGATCTTTAAGAGTTGACTCCTGTGCTTGAGCCAAATTAGATGATCTGCCTCACCGCAAACAACCAGAATTCTTGACTTCACGGCTTCACAGACGAACTGAGAGACGAGACGTTCGGTGGATTTAAACACCAACACAAACAGAACCGATGCGTTTGAGCCATAGGTAAAATTACTGATGGAGACTGAGTATAAAAGCAGAAACCGACATTTTTTTCAGCACCAAGACGCTCAACAACTCACACAAACTCTCCAGCTCACAAAACCATCTGCAGGAAGACAAAAATCCAGTAAACACGATGAACAAGAGGCGGGACTTATGAGATCAGAACGAGATGAGTTGTCAATAAAAATGTTAATCGAACTATAAAATTAAACCTCCCAAACCGTGTATTTGTTCATAGGCATTTTAGCGTATCGATGTTTATAACACTAGACCGAAGGAAAAGCTCCGAAACGCCAAATTAGATTTGTAATTATAGAGCAGTGCATTGTGGGATTGCTTTACTGGGCGAGGTCTTTATCCCTGTGTTAATCTAATCCAGTGTGGGGTTCTGAAGGAGCTGGTGTTTAGAGATTACTGCCCCACATCCCACATGCCTGCGCTCCTGTAACACAATCAGTAGGTCTCAGTCTTATTAACCAGATTACACACAGACACACACTTGTTCCTTGTGTTAATCAGGTGCTGGTTCCCACACAGTCACATGCTTTCGTATTTAAATATTTCATCCCTGATTAATAGTGTAATAGATAGATGTAATACTGACCGTATTGACCGTGTGTGTGTGTGTGTGTGTGTGTGTGTGTGTGGGAGAGGTGGTGGTGGTGGTGGTGGTGGGTGCTGTTTGAGGAAATTAATCAACATCTATGTGTAGATATAATGTTAGACCCTGAAGTTCCTTCATTCATTCATTCATTCATTCATTCATTCCCTACCGCTTATCCGAACTTCTCGGGTCACAGGGAGCCTGTGCCTATCTCAGGCGTCATCGGGCATCGAGGCAGGATACACCCTGGACGGAGTGCCAACCCATCACAGGGCACACACACACACACTCATTCACTTACACACTCACACACTACGGACAGTTTTCCAGAGATGCCAATAAACCTACCATGCATGTCTTTGGACCGGGGGAGGAAACCGGAGTACCCGGAGGAAACCCCCGAGGCACGGGGAGAACATGCAAACTCCACACACACACGAGGCGGAGGCGGGAATCGAACCCTGAGAAAAGTCCTCAAGAGCAGCATGAAGACAGCGTTTTTCACAAGTGTTTCCAAATGTGTGTTTTTGTTAATAAGCATTTTATTTCTCGTCTTTATCGACTGTAGCAGCTGCTCTTAGACGTCCACTGTGAGTGAGTTTGGATTCAAAGATCAACTGTTAAATTCTCAGCATGGAAAACTGTTGTAAATATCCGCACACACACACACACACACACACGACAGTCTCGGTTTATAAAGATTAGGTAAAAAAAACCCTGGAGTCTTCCTTTAAAATGCTGCACGATGATTTAATCTTCTCTATAATCCTATTGCAGTCTGAGACGCAGGTCTCCAGGGTTCACCATCGATAATCACTCCTGGGACTTTCAGAAGAAAATTCCCTGTCTGTGTTCAGAGTCGACGCTCTCCTCAGAGACACTTAACCTCGTCTCAGTTGATGGTGATGGATGCGACTCGTTTGTGGTCAGTACTGATGGTTAGTGTGATTTATTGCAAGTGTCGATGATCAGTGTGTTAAATATGAGCCTGAACACTGACCTCAGTGAACTTCACTAATGACGCAGGATCGTTGATCACTGTTCAGCAGATTGAATGTGGGGGGATTTTTAAGGGTCTTTAAGCTTTTCCCCCGCTGAAGGTTTCGGGATCTATCTGCAGGACCACACAGACAGCTGAACATCACACCGACGCTGGACTCAGTACACGACCGTGCAGACTCCGCCCCCCTTTGCACACGTTTTTTTTAGCCGAGCGCAACTTATTTTCATTTCATTTCCATTTGCAGCCTCCATTGGTACGAGCAACGTTGCAGCAACCATTTGCACATTCTCGTTACACAAATATTGGGTGTGTTTACATTTCTAAACCTGCCTCTTTACACACAACCACTGAAGTATTAGTTTAAGTATTTTTCCAGCTTTATACATAGTCTAAAGGTTTAATACGATGTTTCCAAAAGATTTTTCACAGCCCTGTCCCTTTGCATGTGTATATACAGTCCCCTCCAAAAATATTGGAACAAGGCTGGTTCTGTTATACAAAGATGAATATGAGCCCATTGATCAAAGTTACATCTTACATTCCCTGATATTTATATCTGAACCTGTTAAACAACTCAACATGCCAACTTTTGTTTGAAACCACCCCTATCAAAATATTGGAACATGTTGGTGACGGCCAGGTGTGTCTTGTGGCTCAGGTGTGTGTCTTGCTGTACAAGTGTGTCTTGCGGCCCAGGTGTGTCTTGTGGCCCAGGTGTGTCTTGTGGCCCAGGTGTGTATTCATGCCCAGGTGTGTCTTGCAGCCCATGGGTGTGTATTGATGCCCAGGTGTGTATTCATGCCCAGGTGTGTCTTGCAGCCCATGGGTGTGTATTGATGCCCAGGTGTGTATTGCAGCCCAGGTGTGTCTTGCAGCCCAGGTGTGTCTTGCGGCCCAGGGTGTGTCTTGTGGCTCAGGTGTGTGTCTTGCTGTACAAGTGTGTCTTGCAGCCCAGGTGTGTGTCTTGCTGCCCAGGTGTGTGTCTTGCGGCCCAGGTGTGTGTATTGCGGCCCATTTGTGTCTTGATGCCCAGGTGTGTCTTGTGGCCCAGGTGTGTATTCATGCCCAGGTGTGTCTTGTGGCCCAGGGGTGTGTATCTTTGGATCTTTGTTTGAGTCCCTGGTTTTCACCTGTGATCACTGTGTCTATTGTTCAAAAGTATAAACCAACATGAAGACCAGAGAGATGTCTATGGGAGAAAAGCTAAATTTTGAAGCTAAAAAAAAAAAAAAAACACTGCCAACTCAACAAAGGACATAATCGGGGTAAAAAGTCTGGACGAGACAGCAGGCAGAACTTCACCTGACTGAGCAGCATGTTATCTCCTGAAGAAGAGATCCCTTTGCACACACTTCCCATCCCTTTGCACACACTTTTATGATCATGTTTACCGGCCCATCCCTTTGCACACAACCCCGAAGTCTTTTTATTTCTTTTCATTATGATGCAGAACCGACAAACAGGATCGTCCGTGAGAAAGTAAATAAAAGACAGATTACAGCTGGACGCTTTCGGTCCTCTCTTTGTTTAAACTTTTAATATTTTTTGTTTAATGCTAATAACATTCTTTAAAAAAAATCTCCTCTCACTGGATTATGACACACAGCTCATTTATAATGGATTTAGAGAACAGATTCCTCAATATATTTCTTTTTTTTTTTTTTTTAGATGTGGAAATGGTCATGAAGGCTCACGTCCTTCCTGAAGCCAAATATTCAGACACAATCATTCGATCTCACTCTTTCTATCACACTCGCGCGCACACACACACACACACACGCACATTTCTCATCTCTCTCTCTCTCTCTCTCTCATCACTGATCCTGACCAACATACACATCTCAGTCTCTCAGCGAGCTTCACCAGGTCATCCGAGCCACTCCGAACTCCAGGCTGACGACAGCCGGCTCGCTCTTGGAGCCGAACGATCCTTGTAGCTCCGTGTAGCCGTTTTCTGAGGCGCTGCTGCCCTCTACAGTCCGTTCTCCGCTGCTGCTGGACGGGACGTTGTCCTCTTCCTCCAGTGCCTCTTCTCCATATATCTCCTCCTCATCATCATCTTCGTCCTTCCGGCTGACCGGAGCTCCGAGAATGAGCGAGCTCGGTCGAGGCGGAATAATACTTCGCTCTTTTGTGTGGTTAAGAGGAGACGTGATCACTCCGAACGTCTGCAGCTTCTGCCGAGAGAAAGCAGGACCTGGTAAAGACATCCATCGTGGAACAGTGAGCAAGATCAGGAGATGTTTACTCACCTCCTGTAGGTCTCGCACCGTGTTCTCCAGCTCCTCGCTGCTTTCTTTTAGCATGAGTGTGTGTTTGATGATCGACTGGCGTGGGTGCATGGAGCGGTCAAACTGGTGGTACATGTTTCTCCAAAACCTGAGGCAGGAAAACACGTTCCTCATGAGCAGCTTAACGGCAGGCAGCTAAAAGTGTACATTAAACCTCTACGTTTGTTAAGTTTTGATTAAATTATGATGTAGGAAGCGTACTTAAAGTTCCAGGGCTGTGTGGAAGGTTCCAGAACCGGGTGCGTCTCTACGAAACTCGGGCTGTACAGTGGGTTAAGTAAATGCTGCTGCTCACTGAGGAGATAAGCCCACAAGGAGTACGTCCTCTCTTTTAACCTGCAAACACACACAGGAGCTATCGGTTAAAATAAACAGCTTGGAATACAAATACTCGTTTTTTTATTTGTTTCTTATGTTTCCACACACTCACTGAAGCTCCTCCCTCTGACGCTGGTTGTTCCCTAGAAAGTTTCCAAACTGACACGAATGCACATGCTCATGGATCTGGATGAGGAACCACTCGCTGAACTGGAAGGCTTGTGGGAACTGCTCCATCAGCTGCCACACGCTCTCCAGGAACTGCGTGAAGATGGGAGATACCTCCTTTAAGTCACCATCCAACTGGTCACACCTGAGGAGATCAAGAAGGGAGAGTCAGAGAGAGAGAGAGGGGAGACTGTATGGAGGATCACAGACACACACACACACAGACACTCACACACACACAGACAGACACTCACAGACATACACAGACACTCACAGACACACACACAGACATACACAGACACTCAGACACTCACAGACACACACACACAGACACTCACAGACATACACACAGACATACACAGACACTCAGACACTCACAGACACACACACACAGACACTCACAGACATACACAGACACTCACAGACACACACACAGACATACACAGACACTCAGACACTCACAGACACACACAGACACTCACAGACATACACAGACACTCAGACATACACAGACACTCAGACACTCACAGACACACAGACACACACAGACACACAGACACACACAGACATACACAGACACTCACAGACACACACACACAGACACACACACACAGACACTCACAGACACACACACACACAGACATACACAGACACTCAGACACTCACAGACATACACAGACACTCACAGACACTCACAGACACTCACAGACACTCACAGACATACACAGACACTCACACACATACACAGACACTCACAGACATACACAGACACTCACAGACATACACAGACACTCACAGACATACACAGACATACACAGACATACACAGACATACACAGACACTCACACACACACAGACACTCACAGACACACACACACAGACACTCACAGACACACAGACACACACAGACACACACACACACACAGACATACACAGACACTCACAGACACTCACAGACACACACACACAGACACACACACAGACACACACACACAGACACTCACAGACACACACACACACAGACATACACAGACACTCAGACACTCACAGACACTCACAGACATACACAGACACTCACAGACATACACAGACACTCACAGACATACACAGACACACACAGACATACACAGACACTCACAGACATACACAGACACTCACAGACACACAGACATACACAGACACTCACAGACATACACAGACACACACAGACATACACAGACACTCACAGACACTCACAGACACACACACACACACACAGACACTCACAGACACACACACACACAGACATACACAGACACTCAGACACTCACAGACACTCACAGACATACACAGACACTCACAGACATACACAGACACTCACAGACATACACAGACATACACAGACACTCACACTCACACACTCACACACAAACACTCACCTGTCTGCAAATTTGTGCCCGAAGGAGATCCAGTCTTTCTCGATCAGCACCTTGGAGAACAAGAGAAGGGGAAAATGCTGCCATCATCTGGTTTGATGCTATTATGCAATCAATCAAGTGATATTTTGCTACTAGGATCAAAAACTGGGCAGAAAATCAAACACACAATCCCATCTAGAATCCTGATGTAGAAATCACTGACCGCCCCTTTAAGTGTCAAGTTGCAGCCTTACTGGTGGAATTCTCAGGATAGTGAATGTTTCTGTATAGAGAGTGGAGCTCGTACCATGAAGCCCTTGATGGTGCGATAGTACGGGTCCATGAGCAGAGAACCCAGTGAGCAGACCTGAGCCGTGCGATCCCATCCGTCTGAGCAGTGAACCAGCACACTAGCGCCCTCTACTGTTACTGCCTGCAACAGAGAGAACACGATTACATACCACTAAATGTAAATACGGCTGATGTAAAGATAATGAATAAGTTAACGGAGTGTGGTATCTGACCTTCGTGAGGAAGATTGCAGCGTCAACAATCGCTTTGATGTGACGCAACCAGCCGCTGTTTTCTAGTCCTATCAGGAACTCGGTCACTGAGAGACCACGAGTCCCAACCACTGAGAGAGAGAGAGAGAGAGAGAGAGAGAGAGAGAGAGAGAGAGAGAGAGAGACAGACAGAGAGAGAGAGAGAGATGGAGAGAGAGAGAGACAGAGAGAGAGAAAGACAAAGAGAGATGGAGAGTGAGAGAGAGAGAGAGAGAGAGAGAGAGAGAGACAGACAGACAGACAGACAGAGACAGAGACAGAGAGAGACAA
>NC_062542.1:16918727-16923727 GCF_022655615.1 Tachysurus fulvidraco | reverse complement strand
TGTAAAAGGAAAAGATCGCACATGAAAAAGCGATGAAATATCAGTTGTCTCTATGAAGCAACACCCCAATGAACAATGTTTCTGATGTGGCTCAATGTTATTATTTACCACAACTGTATTCCGGAATCTGTCCTGTGATTGGATAAAAAGTGTCTAATTAAAATCACGCTACCCAATCCGAAGCGCGATCTTAAAAGCGTCATCGCGCAGGAGGCGGGGCTTGAATTCAGAATACGGGTGAGGAAAAAAAGACACTTCTTATTTATTTTCCGGTTTGCACTTCCTGCTTGGGCGGAGCTTTCAAAACAAATCAGTTACTTTCTAAATTGCTGACAAATTGTGTTTAAAAAACGGATATTTAAAAGTGAGATATTTGAAAGTGTTTTGTGTAAAAAAAATAATATATATATATATATTTTATTTTTTATTTTGTATAGCCGTTAAACTGAGTTTTATTATATCTTCCAGCACATTCGTGGCGCTAATGAGCAGTAAAAGTAAAAAAACAACAATATTGAGCGCGGAAACAAACTCGTGCAGATTTTATTTCTATTAGTATTATTATTAGTATTATTTTAAAGCTATAGCGTAATTTTCTCGTTGTGATATTATTTATTGTAGGTATTGAAAGTATATATTTAATGGTCGGTGTTTGTAGTGTCGGTCTTTTCCCGAGTTTAAGGTTTTTGGGCCCGCACGAGGACACAATGGTGACAAGTTAGCATCGTTAGCTAACGTTTACATTCGCCTCAGACTGAGTAACAGAGACATAAATAATAATAATAAGAATAATAGTGACAAATGTCGGGGTTTAACTTTGGAACAACTGCCCTGGGCACTACTAACACTGGGGGCTTTTCCTTTGGAGCAGCAGGCAGGTGAGTGCGTGTAAAAGTTCATCTGTGAAGTAAACTAACACACAGTAAACATTATTACTCCTCTGTGTATCATCATGTTCATCACCACACGTTTAACCACCATTATTTTATGAAAATGGGTTAAATTCTCATTAAAACCTGCCTGCAGACCTCGGGGCAATTTGATCCGGCTGGAAAGTTTAATGTGTCATAACTTGGGTTTTCTTCCACATATTTGCCTGAAAATCACCAGCACTTTTTCAGAACTTTTTTCAGAACTAATTTTTGTCTATTTTCGTTGAACTATGTGTTTGTGAAATAACTACATTCCTCTTCAGGTCCTCCCGGGTCAATTTGACCCCGCCACATTTAGTGGGGCAATAGGTCACACTTTTGCCCTTTTCAGCGCAATGAACATACATAAAGACACAAAAATGTCCACTAAACACCACCGAAACAACACACACACACACACACACACACACACACACACACACACACACACAAGCATTGGGCATTGCAATTCATTAGGCCTCCAGAAAAAAAACAAAAGCTACTCATTTGTAAATATATCAAGAATGGCGATAATTGTATAATTTTTGATTTATAAGCATTCAAGTCAATTTGACCTGAATTAGAAAAAACTAACATTAAAAATAGTCAAAAAGGTTTAAAAAAATCTCCTGGCTTTGAAATATACCAGCCTATAATAATGCATCAACTTTTGTGCCTCTATAGTGCAAATAATTCAAAATTTCAGGTTTTTTTTGTTTTTGTTTTTTTTTACTAAAAAATGAGGCATTTTTGTATATAGATGAGGTTTATTATACTAAATATTATTAAAAAAAATATATATATATATATATATGTTAATATGTTGGAAACAAGTTAGACAAAAAAGGCTATCATATATACTTTATTTTTAATAAGCAGTTAAATAGACGCTTATTTCATACGTTATTTAGATATTGTAGGGTTATAAGTCAAAACTGTATAATTTTATATACGTTTAAATACATTTTATACTTTTATATACGTATATATATATGTTTACATACTTGATTATTTGTTTAATTTAAAGATTTGTGCATGATCTATTAAGCTGATATGATTGGTTAGTGTAACTGTGATTGACAGGTGAGAGAGTGTATGCTCCTCCCATCAGGAGACTATGGCGGATTTTGTTATTTTGGACTCCCAGTTGAGGACAATGGGGTCATTGTGGTGGTCAGGATTCAGACTCGTCATCTCTAAGAAGATTTTGAGAGAGAGTCGTTTACAGAAACACAATTCCCTTTTAGGGGCTGGTTAAAAATCACAACTGTTTTTTTAAAACGAATCCTGGTGTGATTTTCAGGGGACGTCTGTATACTAGGGTCACTTTTAGAAAAGACTCAAGCTTTGGAACAGTTTCTTCTATTGAATTTGAAATTGTTTCCGCATCCTTTAGTGCCCCTGCTGCAGGATCCGGTGGCTTCAACTTTGGTGGTCTGGGTGCAGCTCCTTCCAGCACCAACACTACAACCACCACCACCTCGTCCCTGGGCCTCGGTGGCAACCTGTTCGCCCAGAAACCGGCCACTGGGTTCTCTTTTAACACACCTGCCTCAGGTATGAGTGCTGTTCAAACCTCCACTGATCCAATTAATGATCACTATAAATGTGTTTATAAAATTATTTTGTATGTTTGTTGTAGGAGCTGTTGCACCATCCACCGGCCTCACTTTAGGTAAGCTGTAACTGTTAAGAAAAGACAGTTGTTCTGCGGCAACATTTTATTTCTGAACGATTTGCCGATTGCGAATCGTTGGGCCGAGCCGACACTGAGTCGATTCAGAGTCGTGTAGATTCAAAGGAGATTCACTAGAGCTTGTTGTCAGGTTGTTTACGATTATTCACTATAATGCTTACATGTTTCCTTTAAGGGATGTTGTTGAAACAGAATGATTTACAGCCGTCTCATTTCTCAGGAACTCCCGCCACCACTTCTGCTCCAACCGCCGCCTCCACCGCGGGTTTCGGATTTGGTTTTGGAAAGCCGGCGGCTTCGGCGAGTCCGTTTTCTCTGAGCACCTCCAGCACCTCCACGGCCCCTGCAGCTACTGGTCTTACCCTGGGCTCCGTCATCACCTCATCAGCACCTCAGAGTGGATTATCTTCAGGGTTCTCACTCAACCTGGGAGGAGGGGCCGTTTCCTCCGCTCCACCCACCGGGCTCAGCCTAGGCTCCTCGCTTTTCTCCAGCTCAACAGGTGAGAACGCACTCAGGACATAACACGTAACACACACTGGGTTTGTTCTCCTACTTCCTGTGGTTCTTTAGGCAGGCGAGAATTCTGCAATCAGGCGTCAAAGTGAACTGAAAGCTATTTGACTCTAAATCGACTCATCTGCAGGAAGTGAATCAAATGAATCATTTTGCAAAAACAATAATTTTGCAAACGATTCAAAAGAATCAATTTTATTCTGACTGAGCAAAAAATGTGAAGCTCCCTAAAAAAGGCTTTAGAATATTAGAGCAACTGTTGAATTAAAAGTTACCCAATGGTCCACCATCACATTCACAGTTTACTTCACAGCTTTTAATCTTCGTAATCTTTTTAATCTTTTAATCTTTCACCACCGTCTTTCTTCCCTGCTGATTTGCATGTATGTGACTGACTTATAGGCTGCATTTTGTTTAACAAAGCAGTCTGTCCTAACACACACTGACGTCCTCTGTTCTCCAGTTTATCTTCATTTTCGTTGTTTTATATCCGTTTATTCGGACATTTCTGCTGTTAAGTATCAGACGATCACTGGGATCTTTTTTCCATTTTTTCATGCATGGATTCTTGTTTCTCATCTTCTCACCTTCCTGCTTTTTCCTGGTAAAGTATCAGATTCTGTTCACACACAAGCCTCCTGAGAATTTCATGATCCTCACACACTACATCATGTGTTTTTTTTTTTGTTTTGTTTTTTCTACTTCCTGTATCAGCGTTTCAGTGTTAAAGTTTGTTCCTTAACTTTTTATTTACTTTCTCCTGCTTTCTATTTTGTCTTCCTCTGATTAAAAGTTTGTATGTTTATTGTTTATCTGGTTTGTTTAAGTGTACGGTGAGTTGTAGGTTAGCGTACGAGTCACTCACCCGGGATCCAGACCGTCCGATCCGACATTTCTCTGATGCATCGTGTTTTACGTTCCGTCCTGAAGGACCTGAAGCGCTGATCCTGTTCTCTAACGTTTTGAACAAGGAACCGATTGAAGGTGGTCGTAAATGAAGCTTGTTGAGTCCCACTGACTTTAACGCCACCTTTCTACTGATTTGCATTGTTTTCCTTTAAAGTTTCCTTTTGGGTATCGCTCAGTCTTATGGCGCACACCTTCTCTGTCGTTCCGCGTTCTCCTTCGGCACCTGTACTTCCGGCTTCCTGTGATGTCACATCCTGCCATATATATTCCAGATGCCATTTAGAAGAAGAAACGGCAGATTGCGATGAGCATCCTGGCTTTTAATATAACCGCTTGTCCATCGTGCAGAGGCAACGTTGTCGTGGCGTTCAGAGGCGACGTTGTCGTGACGTTCTGTGGACAAAAGAGTTCTATGATCAGGCAAACAGTTGTTGGTTACGAGCCGTGCCGAGTCGCATCCCTCACACTCCTCTTCTCCAAAATGATGAAGACTTTAATCTGATGTGTTTTGTCTTTATTATATATTGTTACCTTATCGCTTCATTTCAGATTCTGAGACTTTTATTCTGCTGCTTTACTCCATGTCGTGTTGGCCGTGTTTCAGGTCTTGGGCAGTCGACTCTGGGTGGAGGTCTGACTTTAGGTGGTTTGCTCTCAGCCTCCACGGCAGCTACGGCTCCCGTCGCCCAAGTGCCTAGTGTGGGGTTGGGTGGAGTCGACTTCAGCACCTCATCGGAAAAGAAGAGCGATAAATTATCTGGTGCTCGACCAGAGTGAGTTTAATAATAAATAAAAACCTGCTACAGGCTTTTATTTTTCTCTTTGTTGCTCTGATTTGTTGTAATTATTGTTTTGTTTTCTGTAGAGACAGTAAAGCGCTGAAAGATGAAAACCTGCCTGCTCCGATCTGTCAGGATGTCGACAACTTCCAGTACGTTCTGTCCTTTTTTTGTTTTGAACTTTTATTT
>NC_062542.1:16883727-16913727 GCF_022655615.1 Tachysurus fulvidraco | reverse complement strand
TCACACAGCAGCAGCAGCCTGCTCCAGGTCTGACCGCCTTCAAGTTCTAAGACCTCTAACTGACCACTAAGCTGTGAGGGGAGAGAGACAGACAGACAGACAGACAGAGAGAGAGAGAGTCAGAGTGAAAACGATAGTGACGTGAGCCAGCGTCTTCTCTCCGGTCTACGGTTTTCTTTACTGTATTCTGACTTTTTTTTTCTTTTTTCTTTTTCTTCCTTTTTCTGAGCACTTATGATGGAAGGAACACAGATTTACGTTTTATTTCAGTCCATGCAGAAAAAATTAAACTGCACCGTCTTTGTATTCCTTTTTTCTTTCTTTAAATTTTTTATTTATTAATTTTTTTAATTTTACTAATCCTTTCTACCCGTAAATAAAATACTGACGTATAACAGGGTCTTACCTTAATATTAAACTGCGATTAAAAGGTGCGTAAACTAATCCCAAACGACGCAGACGTTGCCTTTCACAAGCTTTATGCTCTCTCACAATCTGTGAGCTTTTCTTTAGAATCAAAGGTTTAATTAGTAAATAATAAACAAATAAATAAATAGTTTTGTCGGGGTTTTTTTTGGTAGCGAGCGTCGTTAACAGCACTTACGTAGCGATCGTTCGCCGATTCTTACGTCGAGGCGTCTCTCAGTCCGGGGAACTCCACGTGATCCGAGGTCACGGCGGTGATTAACACCTCACAGAGCTCACGGCACTAGAATACGAGACGTTCACGTCACTTGAAGCTGAACTAATCCTGGTGCAGCAGAAACCTTTAGATTATTGACAGTGTTCAGTTTCAATAAACTCTGTAGTGTTTAAACATGGATGAAGGAGGAAAACGGAAACGTCTGAATTGAATCGATTTTTTTTTTAATTAAATGTAAAACATGCAAAATCTAGTGAATAAATTTACCACAAAACGTACAGTATTTAAACATCCAGCTGAAATCTCACGTGTGTCTGTCATCGTCGTGCGACTTTTCTATGTGACGCCAAAGCCGAGTTCACCTGCACTCGTTTTAACCATTTAACACTAAACGTAAACACGGGATTAATTCGAAGTGGTGATTTGTGATTGGTTCAAAGTGACGAGGTCCTGCAGCTCATCATCATCACGGGACTGTTCTCTGTTTACTTCTTCTGTGAACACAAAATATAATTAAATAATACTTTTTTTTTTTAATTACCCGTCTGCTGATCCGATATTCACCCAGATCAGCGTTAGGAATATTTAGAAACCCTTTATTTTTTTTTTCCATCATAATTCCTGATCTCTTAAATCGTAGATGTTTTATAATTTGATTTATAAACGAATAATATCTCATTAGAATAGTGTTTTATGTTAAAAGTGAGTGACAGAAATAAGATATTCTTCATAAGAAATCTTTTTGAAGATAATAGTTTAATCCTGTTTTATTTAATGAGTGCTAATTTATTTTATTTATTTATTTTTTTGGTTTTGTTTCTTTTTTTCTTTTCTGTGATTTATTTTTTTATTATTTTTTATCCGTTTGATTCCAGCGTGATGTGTTCGCTCCGGCGATTCAGGAGTCGTGGTCGATTCGATTCAGTAATTTTGGACAAAATGAATGTGATTAACTTTTTGGGACATCACACACACATACACACCTTCTATCAGTTTTGATTCGCACGTCGAACATTTTTAGATGTGTGAATTGTTTTATATATGAAATATTTTGCCTATGCAGTTTTCTACTGATTTACCGGATGTTAGGGTTTTTAACACGGTATTTTCTTTTAAAAAAAAAAAAAAACACAGACCTTTCTGTGGTGGGTTTTTTTTTTGTATTTTTTTATTTTAATACATCATACTCATCTTGTCAGTAACCATGGTAACAATGATGTTGTCGTCCCCCCCTAACGATGATAACTGGTTACAGATGTGAGGAATGATTTGATCGTCAGGGATAATTACAACTCTCTGTAATCACAGCTTTTGGAGTGTTTAATTTTCTGACTAGGTCTGGAAACACACACACACACACACACACACACACACACACATGTTCTCATACTGCTAATTGAATCTTGGCTCAACTCATGTGCGTCATCTTAGAGAGTTGTGTAGAAGATAAAGCGAGTGTGTGTTGAAGCGGATGTTTGAGCCGCTTTGATCGCTGTTTCCTGTTAATGGATAAACAGTACCACATTTTGTGTGTGCGCGTGTGTGTGTGTGCGTGCGTGCGTGTGCACTAATGCTAATCTACATAAGAGCCAGATGGGCTGAGTTTTCACACGGCTGTATAAGTACCTCCTGCCTGACGCTCTGTTTGTGCTCCACACCTTTTTGAGGGATTGTTTTTTGTCTTCCATTTGTATTAATTACAAAAACAATCACCTCGAAGTTTGCGCCTTGATTTTTAACAGAACGCTGTTAAACACAAAGGAGAGTGTTTCAGTGTGTGGTGGGACTTCAGTAAGGGCTGGAGTTTGTTTTATAAAATATCTGACTGTTGTTTGAAATCAGGAACATGAATGTTAAGTTGGTTAGTTTTTACACAAGACTCACTCGTGTCCTCCAGTCACTGCTTCGTTTGCTCAGAAATGAACAGGGCGTGTTCGGGTGTTCAGGTGTACAGGTGCTCACGTGACCCTGCGTCTGCCTCAGACTAAACAAACTAACGTTGTGTCTCAGATTGCACCAGAATGTAGATTAGTTGAAGATTAGCAAAAAATTTTGATTGGATAGTGAAGGTTTTGATTTGAGGTGCAGATCATGAGGGTAGAAGAATGTTTTAGAGAGAGTGTGAGCGAGAGAGAGAGTGTGAGCGAGCGCGCGCGAGAGAGAGAATTACAGGTAATTTTTTTACTCAGTTTTTTTAGACAGTCAGCACGATTGATGTTTTGATTTAATTTATTTCAGTTGTTTGTATTTAAATCGATCCAGTAGATGAAGGTTACAGTGCAGGAAGATCCTGTTCCTCTAAAGATGGGACGTAACTGTAGAAAACTTACTGCCACCGTTTATTTTAACAGTGTGCACTACTATTTCTTCATTTACTTATTTTTCTAATGATTTCTATTTTGCAGGATTTCCTTCCCGTCTCTGTATCGATGCGTCTCCGTCTTTCGTCTTTTGTACTTTGGAGTTTAAACCTTTTTGGTTTGTGCCTTTAAGCCTTGGAGTGAAACGAAAGACACTTGTTCAGTGAGCCACATCAGGGTGTGTGGAGGTTTCTGTATAAACCCTCAGGTCCGTACTGGTTGTGTGTTTAAGGGCTACAGTGTTCTCGCTCAGCAGATGAAGGGCGACGACTTTAAAAATAAAGCTGCTGTTGCTCCACGTCGCCGTGAAGGACACGGTGTGTGTTTATGTTCAGTATTTAGTCGTGCAGCATTTGAAGTGTCGTCCTTGTTGCTGTTAAACAGCTGTTAATCTGGACGTTGGTCCAACATCCACATCTCCCTCCTTCTCTGTCTCCTTCTCTGTCTCCTTCTCTCTCTCCTTCTCTGTCTCCCTCTCTGTCTCTCTCTATCTATCTATCTCTCTCTGTCTCTCTCACTATCTATCTATCTCTCTGTCTCCCTCTCTCTCTTCCTCTCTCTGTCTCTCTATCTCTCTCTCCCGCTCTTGCTCTGTCTGTCTATCTCTCTCTGTCTTTCTATCTCTCTCTTTCTGTCTTTCTCTCTGTCTCGGTCTCTCTTTCTTTCCCTGTCTCTCTCTCTTTCCCTGTCTCTCTCTCTCTCTGTGTGTCTCTCTGTCTTTCTCTCATGGCTCTGATGGCTACTTTCCACTGTATGCTCCTCCGTTAGATCGTCCAATACAGTCATTAAGAAGAGCTTTAAAACTTTTCATCGACATTTTGAATCGTCTTTTTTTACAGATCGTCTGCTCTTAGACCTCCATTACAGCCGAATAGTCGTCTAGGCTTCGTGTTGAGATGCGTATCAACGCTCATTTATCATATATACAGGTTATAGAGTTGACGTCGTGAATGTTTGGAGTTCTCTTTTAATCTGAGCTTCCCTTTGACCGATGTTTGGGGTTTTAAAATGCTGCAGTTTTACCGCTTCGTAGCTTTATACCGCTACAGGACAGGACAGGCCACGCCCACGAGCGACGGGAGTGAACGTAGGGTCATCGTGTTAACACGTGAGGTAGAAACACTGAAATTCACTCGTGTTACTGTGCGAGTGAAATCTTTCACTTTCTCCGAACAAACTCTTTAATATCCGCATGTCGTTTTTGTACAGATTTGATTTTCACCTGGTACTTTTAGGATGTCCAGAGGTTGCGAATCTGATCGTTTACACGGAAGCATGTTCTGCTCTAATCTTATTTATCAGATGTGTGTGTTTTTAAAGTGTGAGCCGAGGCTTTATTTAAACCGCTGCAGATTAATCAATCACACGATACGACGATCAGCTCGTGCCTTTTGCACGAGTCTGGATTCGTCACTGGAACTTTTCACCTTACATTTTATTTTACCGGTGAAGTGGAAGCGTGTTCAGAGAGTGGAGCAGGAATGCGTTTGTCCTGAAATGACCTGTTTGTCATGTTTCCTGTAAGTGCATAAAATTCACAATAAATCAGTTTTCCTTTTGTTAAAAAAGAACAGCCCTTGTCCTTGTTTCTTTTTGACTGACTAATCATTTATTCACGTTTAATTGGATAATCGACGAGATGCTGATTCGGATTCTGTGCATCTCTTTTTCTAAAAAGGAAAAAAAAACTGATTTTGAAAGAACTCGGCCAGCTAAAAGGAAACGAGACAGGAGCATTAATTAGGTCGGGACCATTCGGTAATAAATGAGTTAGTAGAAATGGATAATAGGGAGAAAAAATAACACAACCCGTCATAACGTCATCTATAACGACGTTATTACACAATTACAGACTTTATTCATCAAGCAATGTTCCTTTTCTTCCCGACAGTAATGTGATCTTACACGTTAATGTATAAAGGTGTAGCTGAAATCAAACATTTAGTTCCTTATTGCTGTGTTTATAACACTGTTATTACACGTTTGGATGCCGTTTGCCAGAATTATCAGTCATTTATGTTCCCTTTTTTATTTTGTTTTTTTATTTTAAATCAGGTGATTATAATCTAAAGAGAAATGTTTTAAACGGTTTAAATAACGTAGTAAAGAATAATGTGACTGATGTTCAAGCAAAACGTTTGTTTTATTACAGTGTGTATAACAGTGTTATTACACATTTATACAGTACACAAGTACATGATGTGGAGATTTATTACAATATCGGATCTATTTATTGTTATCTGCAGTTTATGGTATTGTTGTTTGTCAACATTCGTATGTTAGTTATTACAGCTTCATATAACTGTTATCACACTGATTGCTAAACTCATGACAGGTTATAACTTTCAGTTGAACCTGTAATATAATAATACTTATTATTATAAATAATAAAGTTGTTTTATATAGCAATAGGCACAGGTTTACTTATTAATCGCTATGGTAACACGTACGTCCTGTAGTGACGTGGATAAATCCGGATTACTCCGAGGCTATTTTAACAGGTTACTAGTTAATTTTTTTATTTTTTTTTAAGATATTAATCTGTTGGTCGTCGCCGAGGTCGATGTAGAACCTTTAATCTATATGATGTTCGTGAAATGTGATCTTTTCCATTTAAAATCAGCTAAACGTTTGACAGAAAAGAAAACCGTTACCCGTGAATCCCAAGCTGCTGATTTGTGTTCATACTTCATCATTATTGCTCTTAAGATTCTGAGTATTTGAGGTAAGTAATGTGATGCAGCGTAATGGAGGAGTTTAGCAGCAGCATTTATCTCAACAGGCAGAAAAATGCTGTGCCTCTGATAACTTGTTGTAGAAAACATGCTTCCATCTCTCAATACACAAACACACACGAACACACACACGAGCCATCCGCCTCAGATGAATCTTTATTCACAGTAGGTGAGTGTGTAGTGAGACGCAGCTCTGAGAGTTAAAACTCTTCTGCTCTCTTTCTCTGTCCCAGGATCTCAGGCGGGTTTTGGCACTCCCTTTGCCTCGAGCATGGGCACTAGTATGGGCTCCAGCAGCCTCGGAGGTACCCGCTGTTTTTACACACACATGAACACACTTCCCCAGTACACCTCCAGCATCCCAAATGGTCTGGAGTGCACGACGCTCACTCAAGCTGGAGTAATGTTGCAGTTGTAGATCTCAATAGACAGAGCAACATCCTGCTTTGATCATCTCCTCCTTCTCCTCCTGTATTCACCTCGTTTATGATTTATGAGCTGTTTTATCATGTGTGTGTGTGTGAGATCTGAGCCTTCCTTTTTAAGCGTGTTTATTTTTTTTAACAATTGGCTCTGTCTCTTGGCAGCTTTTGGTAGTGGCCCGGCGTTCGGCGCCTCGGCGACAGGAGGCTCAGCGTTCGGTTTTTCTGCTAACAAGCCGTCTGGAGGGAGCTTAAGCGCAGGTGTGTGTGTGTGTGTGTCATCGCACCCTCCTCTCTCTTTTCCTCACATTATCACTAGCTGTGTATTGCTAACATCATCTTCATTACACCGTCCTGAAGGTATCGCGTCGTGGATCAAAGCCACACGACTCCTACGTTCTGAATGCACATTTACATTTAGAGTCTTATTTACATATGAACGCTTGATGGACAAAATCCAGCATCTGCCTTTAGACTTAGGAGTGAGTTTGAATAGAAATAAATGTGTGTTCTGTATGTATTTATCCGTGTCGTCGTGTTTTCTCAGGGTTCGGAAGCTCTACCACCTCTGGCTTTAACTTTAGTAACCCGGGAATCAACGCGTCGGCCGGTCTGACCTTCGGAGTGTCCACGACGCAGAGCGCGGGCTTCGGCACCGGAGTCCTACAGCTGAAAAAACCTCCAGCGGGCAACAAGAGAGGCAAAAGATAGAAGTGAACAGCAGTACAAGTGATGGATAAAGGGAAGTAAAAGAG
Source organism: Tachysurus fulvidraco (assembly GCF_022655615.1). Taxonomy (NCBI): domain Eukaryota; kingdom Metazoa; phylum Chordata; class Actinopteri; order Siluriformes; family Bagridae; genus Tachysurus; species Tachysurus fulvidraco. The sequence goes on along the minus strand of NC_062542.1, from coordinate 16,906,812 downwards.
GTTCAGGCCACAGGGCGTGAAGATTATTGCCAGGTATTTGTGATGGATGCAGTTCAAGGACGTGTGTGTGTGTGTGTGTGTGTGTGTGTGTGTGTGTGTGTGTGTGTGTGTGTGTGTGTGTGTGTGTGTGTGTGTGTGTGTGTGTGTGTGTGCGCGCACAAGCATTCATCTAGTGTTTGAGAAGTATAATTTAAAGAGCACTGACATGACTTTTTTATGTAGAGAATGTCTGCAGATGGTCATTTTGTTTTTCTCTGTGCTCTGTTCTGGTGTACAGCCTGTCCTTCCCCTGTCCTTATCCTGTCTTTATCCTGTCCTTGCCCTGTCCATCACTGCAAAACGTCCTCTGTTCTGTCTCACTATGTTCTAATAAATGATAATGTTCAGTATTTTGGCCCTGATTTTGTCTTGCGTTGCTGTTTTGTTGTTGTTGTTTTTTTTTGTTTTGTTTGTTTTCCTGAGGTTACAAAAACGTTTTCAATACTTTGTGGAAACTTTAATAAAAAGCTTTATTAATAAAAAAGAAACTTATTTCTTCAACCTGTCTCGTCGGTTATTTGTAGCAAGAAGATAAACGTTATCACCAGAATCGAAGCGATAATTAGAAAACGTGTGTGTTTGTGTATCTTAAGTTCCAAACATTTATATATTTTATGAGATTGTAAAACATTCGGACATTTTGCTTGTACTAAAAAAAAAATCACTTGTTCTTGTAATGGATATCGAGGAATCAGAGTCTAGGAATCATATATATGAATCGACTCTAGGTGTCGGATCTTAAAAGATTCGACTCCTCCCTCTCTGTAGTGTATATCGTAGAGATTAAAGATGGCGCCTTCACACGTCCTCAGATGCTGTCAGCGAGGTCTGGCTTGGATTCCGGTCATTTTTATCGCTTTAGTTGTGTGCTGGTCGTATTATGCTTACGTAGTGGAGCTGTGTGTGTGTAAGTAATGAATTTTAATCAAGCTTCTGAGTATTTTCTGAGGTAATTCTGGTTCAATCTGACGTGTTCTGAGGGAAGGAAGTGGCTGTTTGTTCCTCACAAACTGTACAGCTAGTTTGTACAAATCCTCACACAGCGGGGCTTTTTTTTTATTACTTAAACTAACGTGACGTTTCATGGTTTTGTAATAAACCCATATGTTTGATGATTTATTCGACATTAAACCTTGTCACAGACTCGTCCTGTACACTATACACTAAGCTAACTAGCTAGCAACACTCATTGATTCCTCCATCACACAACACACGACACCTCAGTGTTTATCATTAAACTCTTTATTATTAAACTCTTCTCTCGACTTCGATCGGATTTCCAAGTGAACTGAGACGAGACGTAGTTTTCACATCGATCTACACGGATATATTAAAGTCACAGCAAGTCATGGAAGTTAACTAGCTCAGGAACTAGTTAGCAGACAGTTAAGACGAAGGAGACAAAAAAAACTCCTTAACGTTTTAGATATAAAACAAAAACGTCATAAACTATAACGTATTTACAGAGTCACTATGTTATAATACTTCACTACCTGGTTACTATCTTACCTGTTGCCAGGTAGATTTCCATCTGCAGTTATTCTTATACCTCTACATTTCACTGCTAATAAAACAGTTAAATAATAAATTACATTACATCTGATGGTCATTTATTAAATATATATTTATATATATAAATAATTTTTGATCCTGGATCCATTCAAATCGATGCATCGACATTTAAATGAAAGGTGAAGAAGTCGGTTTTATTTCTTTACCATAAGAAACTAGCACACGATACGATTTAAATCAGCTTTAAGAACAACAGGACTGTTGTTTGTGTCTTTGTTTATTGTCAGTCATTATGTAGACACATTACACTACACAGTGGATGTAGTGGACGTTACACGTAATACGTGGACGTGAGTGGGACTATTTTATTCATGACTTTTGTGCAGACTTTATTTTTTTATGTTTTTTCTTTCCTGCAGTTTGTTTCGAGCAAGATGTATTTTTTTTATACTATAAAAACACAGCAGCCCTGTTAGAACGCTAGTGATGGTGTTTTTGTCACGTGCACCCTTCGACCGATATTAGATATCGGTCATGACTTTACATATACAAATTTCGACGTAGTGATTATCTAACGTCGTGTAGTCCAGCTTTATCTGTTGCCGCGATAAACCGAGTGCCAGAAAAGTTCCTTCGTTATTTATAGAGCCGAAGAAATGCCAGCTTTGAGTTGTGCGTTAAAGACCGGTCCGTTTGATGCCAAAATAAAAACTGCTAACTTGCTTTGTGAGTTAATTGACCTCCTTTCCTCTTTTCCACAGTCACGGTGCCGAGTCTCGGAGAAAAAGGTGAGTGATGTGAAAGCCACCGAGATGTTTCTGCTTTTAGTTTCTGATTTATTGAACTTGATAGAAAAATATCTGAGTCCTTTTGTTTGTGTGTTATATGTGGTTGTGTGTGCGAGTGTGATGAATTGTTTCATTGCTGATGTATCTGCAACTCTCTCTCTCTCTCACTCAGTTATCTACTTGGTCGTTTTTCATCTCTCCTTCATCATGTTTGTTTGGTCTTATTGGAAGGCCATCTTCACGAGACCAATGAATCCATCCAAAGAGGTAAAGAGAATTAAAAAAAAAAAGAGCTGAGGAAGCCGGAGAGAGGAAATACCAAGACTGTTCATTCTGACCAGTTCCATTCGTTCCCAATTTAATCCTGACCAATCCCACTGGTTCCTGAAGAAATCCACATTGATGAAATTCTGACAAATTTCACTCATTCCTGTTTAAAATCCTACTCATTCTTTAAGAAATTCTGATCAAATGTTCACACTGTGTGGTATAAAAGTGTGTTTTGTGTGTGTGTGTCAGTTCTGTTTACCCAAAGCTGAGAAGGAGCTTTATGAGAAAGAAGAGCGTCCAGAGACCCAGCAGGAGATCCTGAAGCGAGTCGCGAGCAGTCTGCCGCTCTACACTCGCACTGGCACTGGAGGTGAGAGAATTCAACTCACAGACCTGAAATCAGACATCATAATAATATCATTAATATCATTAGTAATAATACAGAATTATTTATTCCCCCCCCCGAACAGCCATCCGTTACTGTGACCGCTGCCAGGTCATCAAACCGGACCGGTGCCACCACTGCTCCGCGTGTGACATGTGAGTTACAGCATCCATGACTCCGATGACTCAAAACAGTCAAAACTGTACACATTCTAATTCTTTGATGATTGTGTAATACATGAGATATGGGTATGAACAGACACAAACACGTTTCATGATGTATATGAGGAATAAAACACTCGTATGGGGTTGATCAGAGGTTGAGTGGTGGTGTAACGATTCAGTCCGGTTACGGCTCGATTCGCTATGACGGCTTCATGATTCAGTTCGGTTCAATTTGATTCTCAGAATATTTTGCACAAATTGTGACGGAAGTAAAACAATGACTGGAAAAATGCCAGAATGTTTTTTTTTCCTTTCCTTTTCTTTTTTTTTAAACAATGTAAAAAAAACATTGTACGAAACAAATGATTATTCCAGATGTTTAAGAATGAAACCGTTTGCTGTGTAACAGGTGTGTGTTGAAGATGGATCATCACTGTCCCTGGTGAGTGAACTCGTCTGTGACCGAACTCGACCCGTGCGCTTTGTGTTTATTTCTCAACGCCGCAGCTTCCTCTTTTCCCTAACAGGGTAAACAACTGTGTCGGTTTCTCCAATTACAAGTTCTTCATCCTGTTCCTGGCCTACTCGCTACTGTACTGCTTGTTCATCGCTGCCTCCGTGCTGCAGTACTTCATCAAGTTCTGGACAGTGAGTAATCATCGTGACTGCGCTTTTTCACTTTAATTAATTCAGAATAAACCAGTGAACTTAAACCTGGACATGACACATGAGGTGGGGAAATACGAGGAAAAGACCAGAACCTTCCTGCTGTCTGCTTCTTATAATGCTTTTATATCGTTTATTATTTGAAATTATTTTAAAAAACCTTTTTGATTGGACTAATTAATGTCTGCAAAAATGTGTTCTTTATAATAAGTATTTTTTTAACCTTGAATTTTTAAAGACACTTTTTGTCTTCCAGTCTGTTTGTTCTATTATAAAAAGCATATCATAAAAAAACTGACCGAGAAATCACTTCAACATATCACTATTTTGTATCTTTTGCTTCTCTCTCTGTCTCTCTGTTTCTCTCTCTCTCTCTCTCTCTCTCTCTCTCTCTCTCTCTCTTTTTCTCTCTATTTGTTTCTCTGTCTCTCTCTCTGTTTCTCTCTCTCAGTTTCTCTGTCTCTCTCTCTCTTTTTTCTCTCTCTATTTGTTTCTCTGTCTCTCTCTCTGTTTCTCTCTCTGTTTCTTTGTTTCTCTGTGTCTGTTTCTCTCTCTCTCTCTCTCTCTCTCTCTGTGTTTTTCTCTCTCTGTTTCTTTCTCTCTCTGTTTCTCTCCCTCTCTCTGTGTTTCACTCTTGCGCTCTCTCTCTCTCTCTCTCTCTCTCTCTCTCTCTCTCTCTCTCTCTCTCTCTCTCTCTGTGTGCCTATATATACTCTTTCTTTCTACCTCTTCTCTCTTTTTTTATTTGTTTTTCTTTTCTTTTTTCTCCCTCCCTCTCTCTCTCCCTCCCTCCCTCTCTCTCTCCGTCCTTCCCTCCTATCTAACACTCTGTCTCTGTTTACACTAAGCTTTGCCGGAGGAAATCAGCAGAGAATTGTCCGAAGGTAATCAGTGGTGTTGGTGATTTGTTAGTGATTGTTAGTGAACGTGTTTACACCAGCATGGGAAATATAAACAAATAAATAAACAAATCCCGCTTCATCACTCTTCTTTTTATTTCTTCTCTCTTTCTCTGATTGTCTGAATGCTGTTTGTTATCCAGTGGAGTAGCATGACTTTATGCCTGTTTCTCCACATTTATTTGTTTGTTTGTTTGTTTGTTTGTTTGTTTCACACCCTCCCCTCCCCATGCACTAAATTTCCCTCATGTCATGGTATTGACTATAAAGCATGTTAGATTTATTTAAGAGCTCGGATTTACAAAACGACACCTAAAGACGGAGCGAGTCCACGTTTACTGATCAGTATCTGATCCATAATCTTAATCTAAATCGGTTTCCTTGTCTTACTGTGTTTATTATTTATTAACTAGTGTTGTCCTGATGATCAGTTCAGCTCCACTCCACTGTTCTGAAATCAGGAAGATTATAACACTTACAACTCCATGCAGTTTACTGTCCTTTTAAATCTTTACAGACTTAAATACATTTATTATGTTGTTGCTGATGTCGGTCAATGATTCTCATCAGTCCTTCGAACTGACGTTATTTATTATCCAAGTTTATTACGTGTCATTATTATTATTGTTTGTTTTTCATGCAGCCCTGTGACTCGTGTGTTTCACCATCGTCAGTGTTGATCCCGTGTCTTACGTCCTCTCTTTTATACTTCCTCTCTCTCTCTCTCTCACTCTCTCTCACTCTCTCTCTCTCAGAGTGAGCTGCCCGACTCTCATGCCAAATTCCACGTGTTGTTCCTCTTCTTTGTGGCTGCCATGTTCTGTATCAGTATCCTCTCCCTCTTCACTTACCACCTGTGGCTTGTAGGAAAGAACAGATCCACGATAGGTAACGCACTCTCACCATCTCCACCACTGCATGTGTCCTCATGACACAATGGCTTTGTTTTTGTTTTTGTTTGTCGTTTTTATTTTTCCACCTGAAAACCCCATTTTCTTTCTTCCGTCCCTTCAGAGGCGTTCCGAGCGCCCTTGTTCAGGAACGGCCCAGATAAAAACGGGTTCTCTCTGGGTTTTAGCAAGAACATTGCTCAGGTGTTTGGAGACCAAAAGAAGTTCTGGCTGCTGCCGGTGTTCACCAGGTAAACGCACACTGATTGACTCGCCAGAAAAATCCACCTTGTCATACTGGGATTTTACCCACTTTTTGTTTTGTTTTTGTTTTTCTTTGTCCCCTGTGCAGTCAGGGAGACGGACTCACGTTTCCAACCAGGCTGGTGGTCACCGATCCAGAGCAGCCCACAGTGGTCGTACATCCTGACCCCCTGAACCAAAGGTGAGGTGCAATTCCACATCTCCACCACTCGGTTGTGCTGTTACACCAAATATAAGTGTCTGCAAATGTTTTAAATTATTCGTATTTACAGTGTGTGTGTAGCTTCATTCTCAGAGTAGATTAGCATAGCAAGCTCACTGTGCTCTTTATTTATCTTCAGAATGTATAAAGACATATTTAATGAGAGGTGGTACAGTATACGGCAGGATTAGACGAAACTACGGATATAAGCTTTAAACCTCGGTGCGATGCGTCTCTACGGAAGAGTCGTAGCTGATTTTAGTTCCCGTTTTTTACTCTGCAGCGTTGAAGGTAAACAGTGCAGTCCTCTCAGTGAGTCTCAGAAACATCTGCTCAATAATGACCTCCATGACGATCACACCGTCGTAATGGCTGTAAAGACTGGTGAGTTGCTTCACTGTGTTTTGTCTAAGCGTATTAAGGTAAGGCGTGTCCGAATCGTAGCACCCGAGCCAATCAGAATTCAAGGCTTAACCATATCATGTAACACATTATAATATACCAGGTTCTGCTTAAATCATCATCCAGACCATGAACCGAGGGTGCCAATATTTACATGTATACCATTGGGATGTAACGGCCCATGTTCGCTTTCTCTCGTCCTTCGCAGATGAAAGCGACGCGGTCACCGTTTCCATGGACACCGATTCCTAGCCAGGTCAGCATCCTATCTAATCTATCTCTGTCTGTCGAGGAGGAGGCGGGGCCTGTGAGACGTGATTGACATGCTGTCGTCTCTTCGTTTAGGGTTCGTGTTCGTAAACTGTGGAGGAGAAACACAGCCATCAAACGTGATGCCTTAAACAACTCCATCACCTCTGCAGCAGCTCCTCGTCTGTGTTTGCATCCTGGTCACACATCTGGTCTTGGGTTTTGTTTTTTCTCAGCACACTTTATTTTAACGCTCACTCATGAACTTTGATTAATGGTGCAACTCTCATAGAATACCGTTTGTTGTTTACCAGAAAATGCACACTACCCTCGTGTTGTTGGGGTGATTCGAGTCCCCGGCACTAACTGATCTGATGTTTACATAGCGGGGAGTGATCTAAAGAGCTAGAGCTATCCACATCTCCGCTCAGTCTCCATTTACACACACACTCACACACACACACATATATATATATATATATACATATACACACATATAGCAAACATGTTTGTTACCTCCAGTGTTTGTTTATTTTTGTTGTATTCAGGTTGTGTGTTGAGTCGCAGGTTCGCACATTTGCACGTTCTAAATATATAATACATCATAATTACATATGTTACTAAATATAAAAGTACAACTAAAAAATATTTCATAATTCTCATCTAACAGAAATAAACCATTTCAACACAAGATCAGATATAACGCGCCTCTGGGTGGATAACGACGCTAAAGCCGCTCCGGTGTCGAGTCCAGTTAACAAAATGAATTAAATAATCATTTAATTTAACTTCTGATTCTAATTTAATATTCACAGATATCTGTTTCTCACTGCGGACAGAACTAAACGCTCCTAATGTCGGGTTTGGTTTTAATTCTACTAAAATTCTTTAGGTTCGGTTTGGACCTCGATTTCAATCCATTAAAAATTCAATTCCGTCTTCCTTCAAGGTCGGAGCTTTAACGTGTGTTTAGATGATTTACGTCTTACTTTAATACAGTATTGATTATGTTCTGTGGTGGTGATGATGATGATGATGATGATGAAATAAAGCGAAACAGGATCTTTGGGTCTTATCAGGGTGATGTGGTGAGGTTGTGTAGCGAGTCTCAGATTTGGGTGGAAAAAAGGGATTTTTTTTCTGCAGAGTGAAAACAAAATGTCCAAAACTAGCAGCACTTAACGCTCGTGATAGACAGGAGTTAGAGAGTAGAAAACTAAAAGAACTCCAAACTGAACCTGTCATGCAGCTACAACATTTCACGTCTGTTTGTATTTCTGAATCGTTTGTCATCTGTGAACCAATCGACTCTCGGAGCTGAACACCAGAGAGCCATTTTTTTCCCTCTTTGTTATTTATTTATTTTATTACTCGTGTAACGATGAAATCATTTAATCCCACAAACTACTTTAACTGTATACTTTCCTTTATCTGAGCTGTTTGTTAGCATTAAATTGATTCGTTTTCAGTAACTAGAAAATAGTCAATAAAACTTGAAATTCTTCATCCGAGCTTTGAATAAGTTTTCATACGGCGCCGAAACGAGCGAACGTGAACGTCGTTTTATTTAGAAAACGTTCAAACGAGTCGAAACATCACAAATTTTCGAACGAGTTAAAAAGGTTTTCCACCCGGAGGTCCGTCGACCTGCACGAGTTCACACTTCAGATCTGTTTTAAAGCTTGTTCACAGAATCCCAGAGACAGCGCAGGTGAGGGGTGTTTTTATTTTTACATCAGGAGCGTTAACAATTAGTCTGGGGACAAAACAACACGTTAGAAAGTGTCAAATCAAATATTCTGCTTTTAGAGGTATAACGTCAAACGTTTGATGGAGTTTTGGGGTAAAAACCCTTGTGTTTATTTGTGAGGGATTTAATTCAAACGTTATCCTAATTGTTTTATTCTCATGGCCGAGCATCGAACAACGAACCGTTCGGACGCACGGTCTTTTTCAAAAGTATCGGAACGTCACATTTTTGCCTGAATTAACACACCGATATGTAAATATGTACGTCCTCAGTGTATAACTGCCCCAATACCTTCGTAGGGCATTACGGTGCACTACGTAGGGTCTGTACCACCGTAATTACACCCTGTGTAGTGAGCTTCAGCGTTTAACCCGAAGCCTGAGAGATTGTCACCACTTTAGGGAAGCAACTTTATTTTTTTTGCTGATTAATATTCATTACGCACTCATTAATATTCATCTGCGTTTAAATACCAAATCTTTTTGACTCGGTTGCACTTTCTAACTGAATTTGAGAGACCAAGTTCACAGACGTTTTCGATTAATAGCACAGACGACGCGTTTACAGCTCGATCTCGCATCATCTTGCATCTCGAATCAGAACCTTTCCAAATTATTTTTTACTTTCCGCAGAATTTTCAGTATAAATCGCATCGAGACCGTCTTCTTATTCGTCCATGCCGAACCCCGTGACCCTATAAATCTACTCCAGTATCGATCTCCAGTAAACGTGAACAGGATTCTGATGTAGAAACGGATCCGTTGTAAATAAACCGATTCTGAACGTTACCTTTATAAATAACGAGGCTTTGTCTAAAGAGATTCCACGTTTTTATGCATATTCATAAGCTGGTTGTCTTATGAAAAGATTTCTTTCTATGTAACTGTGTAGGTTTAGATTTATATCCATTTACTTGGACGGTGTTGACGGTCGAGTGCAAAAGTTTACACCCCCTCTGAAGCGTGTGTTGGATTTCTTTTTTTTTTCTCTCTCTCTTGTTCACCGCTTTATTCGTTTTGTCTGTTATCTTATTCCTGATAATTGTTCACGTCTTTGTGTCCGTTTTTCTTACGTATGCTCTGTTTTCTAGAATCTCCATCTCCGGCTCCCTGAGTTCTAAGTAGTTTATAGTGTTTGTTATGAGTTGTGCAAATACGGTTCAGTATTTTATGACACATGATTTTAGCATTCGATTTGAACCAGACGATTCACCTTTGCTCAAACGTGGTGAAGATGACGACGATGACGATGACGACGGTGTAGAGATTCTTATTTATTTTTTCCCTCTGAGCAATGTTTCCCTTCTTTAAAGGTAATTGTGTCGATCCATTGACTTTTTAATCGATCCATGTCTTGGCCGATTCGTCTGTGTGAAGCTGATTTACTAACTAAAAATTATTGATGAGGCTTTTAGAATAAAACAAAACAGTTATGTCACTAATTCAATAAATCTCATCTGAATAAAATACAGACTGTTGATGGGGGGGGACAAACTTTTGTTCCTGCCGGTAAATATTCTTCCTGATCTCGTGTTTTTGAGTGAGGGGGTGCTAACTTTTGCACTCGACTGTATTTCAGGCTGGTTATTTAAAATCTGACCTTGGTCATTTGAGGCTGCTGTGTTTTTGCCAAATAAAGGGCTGAATATCGGAGCTCAGCTCTGTTCTGTTCTGTTCTGTTCTGTTCTTCTCTTTTTCATTTCAATGTCATGTTTATTTATTGATTGTTTTTTCCTCTCAGTATCAGTGCTGTTTCTCGTTCCTCCGCTGGTTCTCAGCGTCTGGTCAGGTGTTTCATCTAGAAAATGTTCAATATTATTAGTGTTTGTTAACATCCAAAGTGTGTGTGTGTGTGTGTGTGTGTGTGTGTGTGTGTGTGTGTGTGTGTGTGTGTGTGTGTGTGTGGTGATCGGTGTCAGATGTCTATCCAGATCAGTACAATATGGAGAGCTTTGCATCAGGACACTTGCTGGAGAAACACAGACGTGTGCAAGCTTGAGCCACTGATTCCACGATTCTATGCAAATTAGATATAAAGGAGCAACAAAACCTAACGATCAGATCGAACGGTTCCTCGGACGGATCCTGTCATTACTTCAGTTCCTTTGTCATTATCCTTAGATTCATACCTAAGATTATTTCTACACGCGATAGGACAGGAAAGGGCGGGACATGACACGGCAGGAAAGGATGGGATGGGACACGGCGGGAAAGGATGGACAGGACGGGACACAGCAGGAAAGGGCAGGCTGGGACAGGACAGGAAAGGGCGGGATGGGATGGGATTAGACAGGATGGGATGGGACGGGATGGGACACGGCAGGAAAGGGCAGGATGGGACAGGACAGGAAAGGGCAGGATGGGACAGGACAGGAAAGGGCGGGATGGGATTAGACGGGACAGGATGGGACACGATGGGATGGGACAGGAAAGGACGGGATGGGACAGGACAGGACGAGACACGGCAGGAAAGGGCGGGATGGAACGGGACAGGATGGGACATGGCCGGACTGGATAGGACGGGACACAACAGGAGAGGACGGGATGGGACACACCCACAAGTGACAGAAATGGTTTGTCATGCAGTAGTCCGAAGCGTACAAATATTTTTATTAATGTTGCAGAAAACAATAATGAGTTTGAATAAAAAGCCCCACACAGAGATCTCTGAGCTCCGAATGTTCAAAACACTAAACTGATGTTTTTTTTGTTTTTTTGTTGTTGTTTTTTTTTTGTTTTTTTTATGAATCCAAATCTACAGGAGTTTAATTCCAGGCTGTAGGATAGAGGAGTGTAGGGAGGTTCTGAGTGTAGGGAGGTTCTGCTTTAGTGGAAATGTGAAGATTTCAGAACTGATTACTTTCTTTCTCATGAACTTCAGATCAGTCTTTTTGTGTGTGTGTGTGTGTGTGTGTGTGTGTGTGTGTGTGTGTGTGTGTGTGTGTGTGTTTGTGTGGTTTCATTTTTGGGACTTTGTTTAAACGCTTTGTTCTGAAAACTGATATTTAAATCGAGTCTTTGCTTTGTGTTTTTTTCTCTCTCTCGAATATCCCTCCATCTCTCTTCCTCTCTCAGCCACAGCACTGATGATCTGATTTCTTTACTCATCCACTTTTCTTCCTTTTACACCGTTAGAAGCCATACTGAATTCTCAATTTGGAATTTTCAAGATCTCTTTACTTTGGACCATTTTTTATTCATTTTTTTTACAAAAAAAGGAGGTTTTATGGCATGTGGAGTAGCTTATATTTGTAACCTGCTTTTTTTGTCAAATATGTTTCAGGATTTACACAAAATATTGAACAGACTGTAAAATGTTGATCTCGCGTCTATTTTTCTCGTCTGATTAATTTGAATCTTGATATTTTGTGAATGAAGTACATGCTTATGTGAACATGACTAAAAATAAACGTGCTTTTATAGAAAAAAAGGAATGTGTGTGTGTGTGTGTGTGTGTGTGTGTGTGTGTGTGTGTGTGTGTGTGTGTGTGAGATAGAGAGAGAGAGACCCTGAACTCTGTTCAGTTCCGTGACTGTCAGGACATTGAACTCCTCTTTACACATCAGAAGTGAGGAATTTCAAATAAACTCTAACATCTACCTCCTTTTGGGAGTTTATTTCTCTGGAGTATCGACACATTCCATAGAGAAATGTGTAAAATAAAAAATACCTGTGTGTGTTTGTGTGTCTTTCTATTGTGTGTGTATATAACAAACTCAAGCATGATGTCTGTTAAGAGCAAGAAATAAAAACTTTTAATCACATGTTGCTGCATGTGATTTGGCTTTGCTGCACTGGTGATTGTGTGTGTGAGAGAGAGAGAGAGTGTGTGTGTGTGTGTGTGTGTGCGAGAGAGAGAGTGTGTGTGTGTGAGAGAGAGAGAGAGAGAGAGAGAGAGTGTGTGTGAGAGTGTGTGTGTGTGTGCGAGAGAGAGAGTGTGTGTGTGAGAGAGAGAGAGAGAGTGTGTGTGAGAGAGAGTGTGTGGGTGTGTGAATAATGTCCTGACTTACTCAGAGTCATGTAAGTCTGCTCAGCGTTTAGAATATTGTCTGATGTCTAACACCTTCTTTAGATAATATTTTATACCAAAATGATTTTCATTCATTTACATTTACAGCATCTTATTTCAGAGCGATGTATAAAAGTGCTTAAGTCTCTATCATCGAATACATTCACTCTGTTTCACTAGACTCAAGATACCATGCGCCTAAATCACACAAAAGGTTTTGTTGTTTTTTTTAACACACACACAGCAAACGGGATAAAGTGCTAGTTGAAGTGTTTCATGAATAATTAGGTATTGAAGATATCCAGTGACTCAGCTGTCCGGACCTCCAGGGGAAGTTCATTCTACCACCTCGGTGTAGAACAGAAAAGAGTCTTGTAGTAAACTTAGCTCTTACCCTGAGAGATGGTGGGACCAGTGGAGCAGTGCTGAGGTCTGAGGGTGTGAGGTGCAGTGTGAGGAGTAATGAGGGCTTTGGGGTAAGAGGGAGATTTGGCTTTGTAAGTGGAGCCGGTGGAGGAGCAAAGCAGTGAGGTGGTGTGGAGAACTTAGGCAGGTTGAAGACAAGTCACAGCTACGTTATGGATTATTTACAGAGGATAAGTTGTGTTCATACTGTATGTAGACCTGATAGAGAGAGCTGCAGTAGTCCAGTGTTGACATGACAAGAGACTGAACAAGTACCTGAGCAGCCTGTGTGGACAAAAATGGCCGAATCCTTCTAATGCTTGTGAGCTGTGACTGAAGAGGACTGAAGAGATCATTATGCAGGAATATTGCAAGATTGTGACCAGGGGAGGAATCACCTGATGATCAGCAGTTCAAAGCATCAACTATTGACCCTTCATCCATGATGAAACATCCACCAGACACGCTGAGATCTGAACAGACGCTGTGGTATCCGAGGGCAGGAAAGAGAAGATAAGTTGTGTATCATCAGTGGTAAAAGAACTAGTGCGAGGAAATTACTTCACCAAGAGAGTGAGTACACAAGGAGAAAATAAGAGGACCAAGTACTCAGCCCTGTGGGACACCAGTGGAGAGTCTTCGAGGAGCAGATGTTGCTCTTCTCCATGTTACCTGATATGTGCGTTCATGTTTGCGTTTTTAACGTTGGAAGACAAAATTTATCTTACACTAGATGGCTTTCTGAAGCAGGAAGATTCCTCTATCTACCACACACACACACACACTATCAGTAGAGCATTATGGGTAATTCAGGAAAATGTCAATCAAATAAAAATCTTAGAAGCTGCTGAAGATCACATGTTGATTCTGTTCAAGGTTATTGATTTACTTTCAGTTTTACTTTCAGTAAAACAATAAGAGTAAAAAAAAGGTAAAGAATATGAATAATGTTCTGTTTAATAATCCAACATCCATAATTATAATCAATAATTCTACTTTATATAGAATCACGTGACACTGACGGACCAATCAGATGATGAATATAGCAATTAAATGAAAAGGTTTGCAGGCAGTTAAGTAGTTAAATATTTGATCTGTTTGGTCCTGATCTGGTCTGATTTACTGTAACAGATTCCGACAAAGCAGGAAAACATTTTGGAAAGTACTATGAGTGATGAGATCATGAAACGAGTCGGCTCTCTGAATCGGTTCTTTTATTCGACCGTAAATGAGCCGATTTTTTCCTCTCTTTTTTTTTTTTTTTTTTTGTTGCTGATAAACAATAAACACAGCGTAATTTAATCAGGTGCAATTAATAAAACACGGAGCAATGTGACCTATGAGAAGAACACTCGGAAGTCTGAATGTCACAACATCTTAATGAGTCAGTTTGAGTTCATAGAGTCGACTCTTGTTGGTGAGACGAAAGATCAGACAAGTTTCATACATCATATACAATTAAACTCGACATTATTTATTTATTTATTTAGCATTAATGTAGTTTTCTTAAAGCATTCTGTTTTTATTTATTTATTTATTTTGCATTAATGTAGTTTTCTTAAAGCATTCTGTTTATATTTATTTATTTATTTATTTATTTATTTTGCATTAATGTAGTTTTCTTAAAGCATTCTGTTTGTTTGTTTGTTTGTTTGTTTATTTAGCATTTATGTAGTTTTCTTAAAGCATTCTGTTTTTATTTATTTATTTATTTATTTATTTATTTATTTAGCATTAATGTAGTTTTCTTAAAGCATTCTGTTTATATTTATTTATTTATTTATTTTGCATTAATGTAGTTTTCTTAAAGCATTCTGTTTGTTTGTTTGTTTGTTTATTTATTTATTTAGCATTTATGTAGTTTCCTGCATAAGGGATAAAACAGTAACATCATTGATTACAGAGTGCGAAGGAGCACAGAGACGTCACATGACCACTTAAACATTCCCCCTTCACCAAGTGAGTCGAATCCAGGACTGAAAGTACAGCAGCTTCCAGGACTCGACTGAATCTCCGCGATCGGAGACATTAGTGTTGTATTTAACTGAGAAGTTTTAATGTAAAACCTCCAACAGTGAGTTTGTTTGCACGCCTGCAGGGGGCGGGGCTGTGGAGTTGGGACATAAACCGTGCGGTTGTTCATCTTCACTGGTTATCAGTCTGATTCATAGTTCCTCTGTCCTCAGTGTGGCTTTGATCCGCCGATGAGATCTGCGTGTGAAAGCGGTTTAAGAGTGAAACAGTGAAGTCGGATCTGCAGGATGACCGAAATAGATCCAAGATGCACACAAGAGCCGCCTCTGGCTCTCCAAGTCATTTTACGTAAGTGTGTGTGTGTGTGTGTGTGTGTGTGTGTGTGTGTGTGTGTGTGTGTGTGTGTGTGTGTGTGTGTGTGTGTGTGTGTGTGTGTGTGTGTGTGTGTGTGTGTGTCTGTGTGTGTTTTGGATTAGACTCATTAAATAAAGGAAAATACTAAAACATGGTCATGCAAAAAAAGAGTGTGTGTGTGTGTGTGTGTGTGTGTGTGTGTGTGTGTGTGTGTGTGTGTGCTTGTTTTTTGGATTAAACTCATTAAATAAAGGAAAATACTAAAACATGGTCATGCAAAAAAAAAGGAGTGTGTGTGTGTGTGTGTGTGTGTGTGTGTGTGTGCTTGTTTTTTGGATTAAACTAATTAAATAAAGGAAAATACTAAAACATGGTCATGCAAAAAAAAAAGGAGAATGTGGAAAAAATAACAACAATGCAACAAAATGCTCTGGTTTATTAGTTTGGAGGATAAAAGCAAAAACAGCTCAGGGTTCTGGAGCAGTTTGGACTGAACCATCTGGTTCTGTTTGTTTGTTTTTATCATTATTTTATTTATACCCGCGAACAGAAGTCTGCACTCGTTTTTGTTCGTCTTTCTTTTTTAACAGAAAATGAATCCAGATGTTGTTATTAAAGCTCTTTAGTCATTTATCTGGTTAAATACGCTGCACTGCCACCGGTGTGTGTGTCCTGTTCTATGAAGATCTCCATGGAGGTGAAGGTCGGAGTGAAGAACCCGAGTGTCCTGTACAGAGCTCTGACTCGATGATCTGGAATCTCCCCAACATCCCAGCATCAGAGTCTGATCTCACCGATGCTCTCGTAGAACATGTGAATGAACACAAATCCACACAGACACGATCCGACGTCTGTGTGGATCGTTAGGAGAGATTAGTCAGATTTAATAGCGTAGCTGGTTTAAGCACATTCATAATCATGTGTGATGTTCCTTCATCACAGAGACATCTTTGTTCTCTTTGGTGTATTTGTGTAAATACTGATCTAGTCTGACATGATTAAACATGCCTTGTTTGGCTCGGTGTCTGTTTTTTTTTGGGTTTTTTTGTTTTTTTTTTACCAGTCTTTGTATCTAAAGGAAATCTTGTTTTTGTTCAAGGTTAGAGGATTTTCTGGTCTAACAGAATAGAAGCCAGTGAAATTCTCTCTTTGCAATTTGGGGTCAGAGGTGATACAGCGCCCCCGGAGCAGTGAGGGTTAAGGGCCATGTTTAAGGGCCCAACACTGGAAGCTTGGCAATGCTGGGACTCAGACTCTGATCCTCCAATCAGCAACCCAGTGCCTTAAGCACTTGCACCACCGCTGCCCCATCACTGAGTCCAGGGAATGTGTTTGGAGTAAATCAACGATTGTGGATTTCTTTGTGAAATGCTGGAGGTTAGATGGATGAAGAAGCCTGTTGTTGTTGCCATGGAGACTCCCGTTCTGCTAGTTGTTGACTCTTCAGTTGATGTAACCTTGTACTCCAACTCCACCATGTTCTTGCTAAAAAAAGAGAAGGAAAAAACCCAGACAGCTCGGTGAAATAGCTTTTTGTAATTCAGGACCACACTGCTGAGCTAACGTTACTGATTATTAGTGTGTGATGTTTCTCCACACAGCGATATGTGTGTGTGTGTGTGTGTGTGTGTGTGTGTGTGTGTGAACGCTCGGTGGTCTGGGAGTTTATATTTTTTGTGCTTTTTCTCCCGGACAGAGCTCGACGTTTTCGGGATCACCCTTTACGCTGCACTCACTTTCATGGCCACGGCGTCCATGCTGCTCTACATCGAGGAATGTGTTTATATCTACAGGAAAGTTTCCTCCAACAAAAAGAGCGCCATCATCTGGGTGAACGGAGCCGCCCCGGTGAGAGAGGCTTCTGTTTGCCTGAAGTGCATCGTGGGAGATTTTTCACTGTACTAAACTAATTTTTTTAACTAAAATGTGTTGGGGTTTTTTTAAAATTATTTTATATCGAAGGTAATCGGTGCCATGTCCTGTTTGGGAATGTGGATCCCGAGAGCCACGATGTTCACAGACATGACCTCAGCCACGTGAGTGTGAACAAAAAAGAATAAAGAACAAAAAAGAATCTTAAAACAAACAAATTAATTTTTGGAACATAATTTAACCTCATTTTTGGCTGAAGATTTATAATTCTAGAGACTGTAAAGTTTCTCAAATTAGTTCCTTTCTTTTTAGCTACAAAAAAACGAATGACCTGTTTACTGTTTTGAACCATGCATACATGTGTGTGTATGTGTGTATGTGTGTGTGTGTGTGTGTGTGTGTGTGTGTTGCAGGTATTTTGCCATTGTGGTGTTTAAGTTTCTGATCCTGATGATCGAGGAGTGTGGAGGTGACGAGGTTTTTCTGAAATGTTCAGCTAATAAAACGTTCCGGATCAGTACCGGCCCGTGCTGCTGCTGCTGCCCCTGTCTGCCCCCAGTGCCCATCACACGGTAACACACACACATACACAAGCCAGAGTAACATATACGCAGTATATGCACTGTACACGATAAGCCCAAAAGTTCACACCAGTAGGTGCCTCCGATCCAATCTGTCACCACAAGTTCAGAAGCACTCGGTTGTGTAGAACGTCTCAGTTTCTCCTTCAACTTCACTGAAACTCAGTCCCTGATCCATCATGACCATGTTCCTGTGCACAAAGCAGCTCCAGGTCTCGAGTGTCCTGCACAGATCCTTGACTCTGACTCAACCCCACCGAACATCTCTGAGATAAACTGGATCTGGAGTCTCCTCAACATCTCAACATCAGAGACTGATCTCACCGATGCTCTTGTAGAACGTGCGAATGAACACAAATCCACACAGACACGATCTTCAGAAGAGAAGATTGGAGGAGATTATAACAGCAAAAAGAAGAGAAGTACATAGTGTATGGGTGTGATGGTCAGGGTGCACATACTTTTGGCTGTAGAGTATAGCGGACTAGACAACAGTGAACGTCCTGCTGGTCATTAAACTCTCTCTAACATGGTACCTTAGTCAGGTCACCTGAATAACCGTGGGGTCGTTACACCTTCAGTGGAATTAGTGACCTGTCGAAAAAAAACACACCTCCTTATTAATACCAGGAAATCTGTCTGGATTTTATGATTGGATCTGATTTCACTGAAGGTGCCAAAATTTTTGTTTTAAAAGTTTCTTAAAGAAAGAATGAACACAATCTGATCCTGTAAGAAATTTTGTGTAAGTTTTAGTGATGTATTTTCTGTTCCAGTGAAGTAAAGACAAAATGTAAATAAACATAATTTTTAAAGCTTAAAAAGAAAAAGAAAAAAAAACATCACATGGATATCAGCTGATTTCAGCATCATCAGAAAAGGAAAGAAAAGAAAAGTATTTTTTTCCTGGAAAATCAGGCGTGTTTCCTTGTTCGTCCAGAAGATGGCGCTGTAGTTAATGATTAGTATGGATTTGTTTCCTTTACAAGCTCTTACTGGGTTAGAACAAAGTCAAAAAATAAGTAAACAGTTATCGGTGTCAGTAGTCGGTTTTTGCTGATAAATAATAATTCAGGTTAATTTATTAGGGTGAAATGATGAGCTGTTACTATGGAAACGGGAACGTTTTAGAACGAGTGCATCAATTATAGAAAATCAATCAATGTCAGTTCAGTGATGGAGCACTGTCGCTTGTATGTGTGTGTGTGTGTGTGTGTGTGTGTGTGTGTGTGTGTGTGTGTGTGTGTGTGTGCGTGTGTGGGGGGGGGGGCGGTAGGCATTCTCTGTTCATGCTGAAACTGGGCTCCTTCCAGTTCGCTGTGCTGAAGGTGGTGTTCACCATCCTGTCCATCGTCTTGTGGACTAACAAGAACTACGACGTGGCTGATGTGAGTAGAGTCGCTCGTCTCAGCACCGCGCGGTCGGGTCGTGTATGAAAATGAGATGAACTTGTAGTCTGTGTGTTCGTTCAGATGAAGATCAGCGGTGCAGCGATCTGGATCAACCCTGGCGTCGGCGTCCTCACCATCATCGCCCTGTGGCCCGTCTCCATCATGTTCATGCACATACGCAACACTTTACGCAGCGTGAAGATCGTCCCCAAATACGCCATGTATCAGGTGAGTCTCTGCTGAACACAGTCTCTAATTCCATGCAAAGTTCTGTTCCTGACGTCGTGTAGATCTCGTTCTCATTAGATGGAGATAAACACGCTTCAGTGCAGGGAACTGATTTATCATCAATTCGAGATGAATGCATGGATAAATTTCATAAAGTTTGATAACTTTGTCCTATTAAAATATCCTAGAACTTGTGAATCCAGTTAGTGAAACATTCTGCTTCTTTTTACCCATGATGCCTTTCTGCGTGTTGTTCCTAAGCTGGTGCTGGTGCTCAGTCAGCTGCAATCAGCCATCATTAATATTCTGGCCATGAACGGGACGATCGGCTGCAGTCCGCCGTTTTCCTCTCAGAGCCGCGGTTACTGTGAGTCTCACAACGCTGACATAATTAATGTAGAACTACTGAAAAACCAGAACTCATGAATATGCAAATTAGAAACGCCAAACTCCTCCTCCGTGTCCTCCTGCAGGTAAGATAACTGCAAGTAACCTGATTAATTCCACAGCACATAAACCTGTTCTCTATGTAATAACAGTGTGACCATAGCAACCGTCGATCAGTTCGTTAGTGCTAATTAACTTAGAGTATTATTACAATTTTTATATCAAACGTGAATTTTTTTTGTGACACGAATTAAGCTCGTCGAAGCCCCACGCTGGCACGAGTGTAATGCTGATTTAGCAGCAGTCTGTGAAGAAGAGGTCTGAGGTCACAGATGTCTTATTAGTGACATCACGAATGTAGTCATACGTAGCCCCGCCTCCAAAACAGTCACACAGTTTTGTATTGGAAGTAATAAACGATTAAAAAGTCGAGCAAGACGTTAAATGCTAAACATTTGAAGTGTTTCCGGGTTTTGTTTTGTTTTTTTGCCCCAGTGATGAGTCAGCAGCTCCTGATCTTGGAGATGTTCATCATCACGCTGGTGACTCGGTTGTTGTACCGGCGTCAGTACGATCCCGTTCCTTACGGCGACGGCGATGAGGAGAAGAACGTCGTTCTCGCCGTCGATTCCAACGAACACTGTGTGAAAAATAATCATTAAATGTTAGTTTTATCGGCACGTCACACTCACACCAGGTGGAACATAGACCTACTGTATACATATGTGTATATTTTTGTATTTATAAACATGTGGCTCATTTTTGACCAATCAGGTAGAGGATATTTTTTAAACCAAAAGCACACATGAGCTCCAGACTGTCTGTAGGTCTGTCCGACTCTTTACACGAGAACAAGAACAAAGTTTTACATCTTATTGTTATTATTACTGTTTTTCACTTGTAGCCCTTTTGCACAAGAAATGCAGAATAAATCCATGTGGAATTTGATGATCTTCACCGTTATTCCATCATTTCTCTGGAAACGTCTTCACCGTCTGGACCTAATGGTGCAATCAGTGTTTAAACTCTCTGTTGTTTCTCAAAAACTCATCAGATTTTATGTCTAATCATTTTTGCCAGATTTTATGATGAAGATATAACGATCTCTTTAATTAAAACTCGAAAGCTTTAAACAAGTATAAATAAAGTTCATCTGAACCTAAGGGCTCATTTTAAACCCAGAAGGTGGTCTGAAGAGGAAACACATCTACATGTGGACGAGTGGAAAGTCCTGTGACGACGGCACACAATAAATGAGCATCGTACAGATTTCCCCAGCGAGCGTTTTGTCCTCACAGCTCCAGCTTCTCCTGTGTGGAGTTCCACATGTTCTCCACATGTTCTCCACATGTTCTCCAGGTTTTCTGGTTTTCTCCCAGAAGCTGGTAGCTGGATTGGTTTTGCTAAATTGACTCTAGATGTGAAAGATGAGTGTGTGATTGTGTTTGTTTGCATGTAAGGTGAATTTCCCGGCTTCGTGCCCAATATTCCCAGGATAAGATCCTGACCAGGATGAAGATGAACAGATGAAGGTTTTATAATATCTAATCTGATGATAATGAAACTTCACATCAACTCGTGTGTATCGACACCCACCACCCCATACACCCTACCACACACACATCCCCCACCCCACACACACGCACCCCCAAACACCATACACACACACCAGACACACAAACACATCATACACACACCCTGTCTGATGATGAACAGAGACCTTGAGGAAGGTCAGAAACCCACAACTTATGGACGCGTCACTACGTGTAAAATCACGTGTTGTGCACGTGCACACACACACACAGGTTATATACGGCTGCGTACTTCACATTTCAACCGAACTTGACACGCGCCGCACGTCTGTGTCTGACCAATCAGAAGCCGCGGATCTCTACTTCCGCGTTTCTGAGCTAACCAATCACAGCGCGGAACAGCAAAACAGCCGGGTTTCGGAGCAACGGTTCAGGTTGAAAAAAAAAACCCCCAAAACAAACAACAGCTGGATTTGGGGTCATTTTGGTGCTTTAGTGATGATGATGATGATGATGATGATGAAGGACAATGTGCATGTGATGGGGAAAGGCTCTGAGTTTACAGCATGAGTTTGTTTACGGATTTTCTGCTTTCAATGGAAGAAACGGAACAAAAACATTAGATATTATTTATTATTATTATTGTTGTTGTTGTTGTTGTTGTTGTTGTTGTTATTATTATTGGGGCTAATAAACAGTGCAGCTGCTGTTTAAACTCAGAGCACAATGAGATTGTCCGCGTTTCTGTTGAACGTTTCTACAAAGATTGAGTTTTACTCCAGATTCTCACCGTCTCCTCTCTCCATCAAACAGTTCCTCGAGTTCGGTAAGTGACATTTTATGGTATTATTGAGGATGTAGTGAACTGATACATGGTGTTTATAGCAGGAGGTCCTGGTGTGTTATAATGTGTCCTGATGTGTCGTGATGTGTCGTGATGTGTTCTAATGTGTCCTGGTGTGTCGTGATGTGTCCTGATGTGTTCTAATGTGTTGTGATGTGTCCTAATGTGTTCTGATGTGTCGTGATGTGTCCTGGTGTGTCCTGGTGTGTCGTGATGTGTTCTGATGTGTCCTAATGTGTTGTGATGTGTCCTAATGTGTTCTGATGTGTCCTAATTTGTCCTGATATGTTCTAATGTGTCGTGATGTGTCCTGGTGTGTTCTAATGTGTCATGATGTGTCGTGATGTGTTCTGATGTGTCCTAATGTGTCCTGATATGTTCTAATGTGTCGTGATGTGTTCTAATGTGTCCTGAAGTGTTCTGATGTGTCGTAATGTGTTCTGATGTGTTCTAATGTAACCTGATGTGTCATAATGTGTCCTGAAGTGTTCTGATGTGTCCTGATGTGTCCTGATGTGTCTCAGGCTCCACGAACCTTTTATAGTGCATTAGATGTCTAATAGACCCATAGAGGTTCAGATTAGACACAGAGTCTGATCACAATGTCACTAGGGTATAAAATATAACTACAGGACTTGGGCTTTGACAAAACTATGATTATTATTAACTAAAAGTTTTATCTCTCTTCACTCATCCCTATTATTAAAGTGCTAATTACAGTAACACAGTGCTATTGAATACCGGAGTCTGATTGGTCAGAAAATGTTGATTAAAATGAATATATTATTGCTTTACGCAGTGAAGGACAAGATACATTTATAAAGAATGGAAAAAGAAACATTTATGAAGAATTCTTCATAAACTCTCTTTTCTTTCTTTCTTTCTTTCTGTCTTTCTTTCTTTCTTTCTTCAGACGTAAAACGATATAGATCGGATTGTCCGATGTTCATCTCATCCCACGGTGCCATAATTCCGGACACACGACATGTTCATATCATCATTTGTTATAAATCTGGATTTATTTAGAGA